>NC_068415.1:16070852-16370852 GCF_023724105.1 Carassius gibelio | reverse complement strand
GACATCATTTTTTTTTTTTTTTGTAAATACCATTTGATTTTCTTTGCACTTCGTTTGTAAACACTGGTTTGGTACTTCTGCCTGTGTCACACATGTGTGATAAAGTAACATGAGGTCGAGCTAGTGCAAAATGAGCATTTGTGGTTAAAAATATATATATGTTTGTATCTTCTTATAAAATTGAAAAAAAAAAATTTGCTAGATATAAGACCCTTATTTCTTGGCTGGGATGATGTAGAGCAATTTGGACCTTCAACCTTCAATTGGCCACCACTGAAGACCACTATATGGGGTAAAATACAGGAATGTTTTCCTCAAAAACCTTCATTTCTTTTTTGACTGTACAGTAGAAAGAAAGACATGAACATTTTGGATCACATGGCGTTGAGTAAATTATCAGCACATTTCTCATTCTGGAAGTGCACTTCTCCTTTAATACAATAATGGCACCACAGAAAAGTGGAAAACAACTCTAACCTTCATACTGTCAATAAGTCCCTTAGGAAAGAACAGGTCCAGACCAACATCTTTTCTAAAGAAGAAAGCACCATATTAGCAAACACTTCACCTTTTTAAGATTACTTAAGTACAAATGAAAAATATGAACTTACTCTAGCAGGTCAAAGTTGGACTTTTTCTCTAGACCTTTGGCATTCATGTCTTTATAAAACCTCCTGAAAGACAGACAAACCATATACAGTATGTATGTGAAGCAGTGCTCTGAAATTACCTCACAATTCAATAATATTTTGTACACAGTAAAAAAACAGTGACGTGAATTATTTAATGATCAAACATTGCTCATTTTAGTCCTGTGAAAACTCTTTTTATAGCATTGGAAATATGTACTCAGTTGCTGGTCATGAAGTCCTGCAGTTACACTGGATAATCAGACAATATCAATAAAAGCAAAAGGACTATGCTTTTTGTTACCTGATCTCCAAACAGCCCAGCTGAAGTGCCATGCCGTCGCTAACTTTGCTAGCATGATGCTGCATGTAGTCACAACGCACCTGCCAGAAGAGTAACAGTATTTACATGAACTGACTTACAAAACATACCACTTACAACCAGGAAGAAAAATCTGTTTGCTTACCTGTTGATAGAAATACAAAAGGAACGTCCTGTCCTCTTTTAACCTCTTCATGAAATCAGTGGGAATGTAGCGAATCCTAAGATCATATCTGAAAATAAACACACACACACACACATTTATTAAAAGGTCAAATAATGGCCATCAAACTGGTGATACGAGTAAAGAGTGGCCATTTCATTCTCCCTCACTTCCATTCGGCCTCGGCGTGATGGCTCTCGTAGCGTTGCTCAACCTCTCCTACAGTCAGGTCTGGATGAAGCCAGTGGAGCTCTTCAGATTTGAGGTGTTTGAGCCTCAGCCCAAAGCATCCTGGGTTTTGCACATTTGGCCCCAAACGCCCACTGATCAGAATAGACTGGATGATTGTCTGATGGATAAGCAAAACACGTCAGACACGGTATTCCAACATCTGGCATAATATAACTAGAAATACCCTGACTATCAGTTTTTATAGTTATACAGTTTACCATTCAAACATTTGGGGAGAGTAAGATTTTTTACTTTTATTCAGCAAGGACGCATTTAAAATGACAGCAAAGGGCATTAATAATGTTACAAAAGATTCACTTAAATGATGTTCTTTTGAACTCAACACAAAAATATTAAGCGTCATTTCTGTGTTGATAATGTGCTGACACTGATAATAATTTGAAAAAGTTTAATGAGCACCAAATGCATATTAGAATGATTTCTGAAAGACTATGTGACATTGAAGACTGGAGTAATGACATCATAAGAATAAACCTCATTTTAAAATATATAAAAATTGACAAGAGTTCCTTTACATTTTAATAATATTTCACATTATGATATTAATTTTTGAAAATATATGCAGCCTAGATGAACATAAGACACTTCTTTCAAAAACAGCAGTAGTGTATGTATACCTTAATCTGCCATGAGCTGTCACATTTGACCAGTTTGAAGTTTTTGCTGAGATTGTTGCTGCTGCTGAAGCACACTTTGATGATTTTTACAGGAACGCCATCTCCAACAGGACCCAGGTCAGGGCTTTTGATGCCCCCATCCCAGTCCTGGGTGGGTACCTTCCAGGAAAGGGTGCTTGCATCACTCGCCATGTCTTCAAAGATATCCACACACCATTACACAGTCAGCTCATCTGGTAGTAAGGAAACACAAGAACAGGGTTTTTAGTTAATTGAAACATGTGTGGCATGTGCTAAGGCATTTCCCATTAATAGCAACATACATAATACTTGTATACACTAAAACGAAAAGCAGTCATTTTAAAAGCAAAAAAATGAATTTATGCATCACAACATTATAATTTATAGCATGAAACTAGATATTCATGTTGAGATTTGTTAAATGTTACTATTTAACAATTATTAGAGTTTTTAAAGATTAACTTTAAGTGAGCGTTAGATGATGGCAGGTCTAAACATAAAAATAAGGTAACTCAGCCTGACATATACTATATCTATATAGGCTATATATAGAATATCAATAGATATAATACATTTAAAAACTTTAAACTCATATAATGTGCATAGCTATTAAGACAACCTAAAACTTTACCAGATTTAAAAAGCCTTCACATACCATTTACCTACTTCAATGCATCCATTAGACCAAAGTTTACACTCTGTTTGCTCAAAGTGGCTGTGTTTCTGTGCTCAAATAATTATATCTCTCACACCCATGTGATTGTATTTACTGGAATGCAAAGCTGATACAGTATTGACTGGTTTGCAGTGTGGTGTCATATTGTTCAGATGCTGTCTGACATAAAATCTAAAGGCACAGCAAGACGCTATGAATGTATGCATGCACGTATGTGAGGGCATGTTTCTGTGAATGTATTCCCTTTTAGGGCCTGTCTTGCTGTGTTGTTTGCCTGAGGCAATGAATTCCTAGAAGTAAGGCTACATGCCTTTTTTTTAACTTACGCAAGCATCTACCTATATCTGTGCACAGACAACTGAAACAGTCTTGTTCAATGTCTGCATATGACAAAACCTTGGTGTTAAATAATTATAATCCCTTAATGTTACTATTTTAAATGTGTCACGAATGCCAGGAATAAATTTTATTTGGTTTTGGTTTTAAGTCTTCTTGTAAGTGACTAATCATTTGATTACACAGGGCTAAAGTTACAGTGTCACACTTGAGTAAAGATGGCTTTGTTTTTGAAGTTTGGTTAGTTAAAAAAAAATCACGTGTAACAACCAGAATGGCTTGACTATTTCTGAAATAGTTAATATAGCACAGAAAACAAGTACAGGTATGTGGGATTTGACCTCTAGAGGCTATAGTTTTTGCAAGCTAACACCAGCTCCGAGCTACAGAGCACATAGAGAATACAGGACCAGCTAGTCCTGTATTCCTACATATGAAAAAATATATTTACCTGGAGGAAGAAAAAAAAGTAATTCAATGTTAGAATCTAAAGCAACAAAGATTTTTATTAGTTTTATATGTCTTACATTTTTTATTAGACATTTATAAGTAATTAAATTGAATATAGTTCTATGCTTTTTTTGTTTAAAATGCCCTGACTGAGAGCAGGAAGCAAATAAATAAATAAAAACAGATAAACACATATCTGCTCTTGTGTTCTGTTATTCATATATTGTTTTATATGAGTTGATGTTCTTGTTGATTTTCCCTTGGGAATAAAGTACCCATGCACCTATATAATGCTTAGCTTTTAATGATATAATTGCATCCTCCTCGCCCAAATCAGGCCAAATAAAGTTTGCCTTGCAGTTATGGTTTATCCCTTATGAAACAAAAATATATTGCAGTATATTGGAAAAAATCATGTAATATATTAGGCATATATTCTTATATATATTTATTTTTTTCCAATATATTGCAATATATTGAAAGCGGCAATCATTTGTATATTTTGCAATATATTATATAATATATGTATCATCAATATATTATTAAATGTATTCAAATATATAAAATATTAGAAAATAAAAAGGGAAAATAATATATTTTAAGAAATATATTGGTACCCTAAATATATTTTCCTTTCGTAAGGGATCAAAGGGTGAAACTGACAACTTTTAACCCTTCTAAAGACGAAATAAACACTAAGTTAAGGCAGACCACACTATTAAATCCTAGATAGCAGGTTTCGTGGACAGTGTACTCACACGTTCAATGGAGACAGTGGAATGCGCGTGCACATAACTGTACCTGCGCAGACTTGCCCTCCCAAAAAACATATAGGCTAGCTTTACATGATGTATATAAAAACATGAAAGAGTTTTAATATACAATTGGCCTATGTCTTTTAAATTATTTTATATCCATGTATTACGACGATACATAGGCTACACTGCAAGTTTTATGATTTTAATTTATTAACAATTTGGTGTGACTGTTCTAGTAAAATAAAAGCCAGTGCGATGTTTCTCCCTCCGCCATCAACACTGTATTCATTTAAATTGCTCACTAACCTTGTGAAGTTGTCTTTTAGTTTTTTCCCGTTTCCACAAAGTTCTCCAGTCAAAGTCCAGCTCTCAGACTCAGGTACAGAGAGACTCTGCTAAAGCCACGCCCTTCGGCTTGAGGGCAGTTCCTGGTTTGACTCGAACGGTCACCAAAAACACGCTGTCATAGAGTAATTAATATTCACACATTTGATTAGAAACTCCATCTAGTTTGCAAAAGTCTTAACATGATGTAACAGATATTTCAAGGGAAATGCTCAAACCGTAGTAATAATAAAAAATAAAGTCTACTTCATTTTCCTTAATTTTAAACATTTCCGATATATATATATATATATATATTTGTCTACACTCACCTTCGTTTATTCGTTGTTGTTTTTTTAGACACGACTGACATCTAGTGGCCACCTATAGGAAGAACTATTTTAGACTGTCCTTCAGTTGTAGGGTGATGCAAAAAGTCAGTAGGCTAATTGGATCTGTCATAAACAATAATTCGGCTACTGTTACTTTATGATGTTTACATTGTTACCTAATCAAATAATCATAATTATTTATAATTATGATTATTGGTATGATTATTGGTATGATTATTGGTATGATTATTGGTTTGATTATTGGTATGATTATTGGTATGATTATTGGATTATTGATTATGGATTATTGGTATGATTAATATGATTATTGACTTCCCCTATATGGGGAAGTCGTGGCTTAATGGTTAGAGGGTTGGACTCCCAATCGAAAGGTTGTGAGTTCTAGCCTCGGGCCGGACGGAATTGTGGGTGGGGTTAGTGCATGAACAGCTCTCTCACCACCTTCAATACCATGACTTAGGTGCCCTTGAGCAAGGCATCGAACCCCAAAATGCTCCCCGGGCGCCTCCCCGGGCGCCGCAGCATAAATGGCTGCCCACTGCTCCGGGTGTGTGCTCACAGTGTGTGTGTGTGTTCACTGCTCTGTGTGTGTGCATTTCGGATGGGTTAAATGCAGAGCACAAATTCTGAGTATGGGTCACCATACTTGGCTGAATGTCACTTCACAATAATCAGTGATGTGCATTGCAATTTTAAGTGACACATTTGAGTAAGTGAGGGACAATGAGGTACAATGAATTTATTAGCTTTGATTGAAGTTAAATTAACAGTTTTTTCCTCAGTTAGATTCAGATGAATGATTGCTGCTGTTGTTCAGTGTTGTTATTGTTAAGTAAAACTAAAACTACCTTACTATTTGAAATACTTTGTTGAAAATATTATGTTGAAAAAAAAATCTAAAAATTAAAAATGTTGTCTTGGCAGGTTAGTGAAAAAAATAAATAAGATTAAGTACCAAGAATTCACCAAAGTTAATTAAACTTAAAATGAAAGTTAAAATTAAACAAAATGACATAACACATAAGCACATAATAAAATTAGCAAAAATAAAACAAAAATGAAAGCTAAAAAATGAAAGCTAATTCAAAATATTAATACATAGTTTATAATACTAAAACAGCACTGCCATGGTCCTGCTCTATATTAGCATTATTCTTAGATTAAAGAACGGGTTAAAGCACCGGAACTGTTATGGGTCACATGTTAGTTTATTACTGTCTAAAGTCTGTGAAGAACACCACAAAAGTTCTGCAACAAATTTGAAATCGTAATTGAACCATAAACAGTCTACCTCTGTAGATGGCAGTATATTCACAACCACATTGGAAAAACAGCCCTTTATCCTCTGTGATAAAAAAAAAAAAAAAAAAAAAACCTAAATGTAATTCTTTGTGCACTTTCAAAAAAATGACAATATGGTTGATTTCCTGGACACAGACATTGCATGGACCTTAAACTTATTTCTGACAGCTTGACGCCTTCAGGATGAACAAAGCATGTGTGAGGGACTCCAGTGCTGTGCGCAGATTGAAGTCACACTGATCAGTCATTATTAATAATCAGACTGTTTAATTTCCAGAAGAATCACAATGTAGACACTCACATCAAGAGCAGTCTCATATTGCAGAGGTTACTGCTTCAGTCTAGATTCTATATTCCACAAGAACATTATTTTTTTTGTCCTACACATATAAAATTATAGGCTATCATCTGACAGTTTCATTCTTGGATCTTTGATTTGTGTCCGACTATATAATGAATATGAAATTACTAGAGCTGTTCCTGCATCAGAGGTTGTGCCTGTTCTGTTCTAAGGTAACTCAGCCAAGAAGAATTCCAACTGTTGGACTTTAATGGGACACGTTTAAATGCTCATTATATTGATGGTCACACCTTTTGCTCTTTTTGCTGTCATTCTGTCACCACATTGACAGAAAAGGGTCTAGAAGTCATTTAACTGTGCAAACACTCTCTTTCTCAAGGTGGCACATTGTAAAAAATTATGACATGGATTTACAGTATAAACCTTTGAAATATATTTTTAGTATTATAGTACTTCTACAGTTTACTACAGGCAGCTGCATAGTAACGTCATAGTGAACACACTTTTAGAAAAATAATCTAACAAGTAGGGACCAGAGTGTTAATGTTAAAGCATTCTGCATTGTTTTTTACAGGTGTTTTGAATTATGAGTTGCATTGTGTTGTGTTTTAAAGTTAAAGGAAATGTCCGTAAAATTAGCAGATGTCCAGCAGAAAATTACCAATACTATTGGCTTTTTCAATTAAATTTGTCTGTGCGTGTGTATAGCATTTTGAGAGTTTTTATTGCTAGTATAGTAGTATTTTTAGTAAAATAGAATAGCAATTTAATTGTGTGTCATAATTATATTATTATTATTATTATTTTAAATGTTTATAAAGTTTTTATTTGTTTTATTTTATATCAAGTTAAGCTATGTGAACTGAACTTAACTAGATAATAAAAAAATGTTGCAACTATAGGTGGATTTAAAAAGTTTAAACATTTCATTTAGAATAATAAAAACATTTTTAATGGTTTTAGTTTTAGTTCAGTATAATAACCATTTTTGTGATCAAGAACATAAAATGTTGAACAAAGACATATTGACACTTGACACATGACTGTACATTAGATACTGTATGTGTAAAAGTAGTAAATGTACTAATGAGCTCTTCCTTAATGGTTTGTTTAATTTAGTCAAGTAGCTCTTCTCAGAGAATCATGTGGGAGGACATCAGACCTATGGTTCATGACACCCCAGTCACTGCTTTGCTGCTTATCAGAGTGCAGGCCAGCTATTACTGCTGCTTCCCACTGTACAATGAGGGCAAAGTGTGCTGTGCTGGGTCTTTTATGTCATAATTAAATTATTACAGTCACACTGAGTTTGTGAGCAAACACACAAATACTGTACACGTGCAAGTAAATGTCGAGCATCAAAGGAATAATGAGAGCTGTACAATCACATCTGCCATCTGTGTTGTTATGTATAAACCTCCCTAAAATATAGATGGTTAATATTCATAATTATGTATAATATTAATTAGATCATATTAGTTAAAATGTTTTTTAAGAGGTTATTATTATTATTCTTTTTTAAATTCTTTATGTGATGTACTGAAAACGAGGTCACGTCTATAGAATTTCCAGAAGAAAATCTGACATGTATGTAAAACCCTATCTTTATCTTTATATGCAAAATAAAATAAAAAGAATTATATATATATATATATATATATATATATATATATATAATAAGACAAGTATATATATATATATATATATATATATATATATATATATATATATATATATATATATATATATATATATATATATATATATATACAGTCTATTTCGATTTCTATAAAGCTCCTTTCACAATAAAATATATATATATAACATATATATCATATATATATATGTTTTTCAACAAGTATACATAATATATACTTACCCCAAACCTTGTGTAATAGTTGTGTATCACAGTTTGTTTTCATTATGCAGCACACAATTGATATTATTTGATATTAAAAATTAATGTTTTTTGAGCACCTAATCAGCATATTGGAATGATTTCTAAGGGATCATTTGACACTGAAGACTGAAGTAATGACTGTTGAAAATTTAGCTTTGACTTCACATGGATAAATTAGATTTTGAAATATATGAATCAAACAGGAAACAGTTATTTGTTGTACTATTTCATATTATTACTAATTTTACTGTTTTTTTAACAAATAATTGCTTGGTCATGGGAAGAATTCTATTAACATATTTAAATATTAGTCCTGGGATTTTGTAGGTCAATGGATGAATGCATTTATTAACAAGTATGTGGCAACTCTTCCAGTATCTTCCAGTATGAGTGCTTCTGGGTTTCTGGAATTTCAGCACATGTTCACCATTACACCACCCACAAACAAAACAGAAAAACTCTGCTCAACAGTTTCTTCTATTTGCCATAAGTGTGGAGGCAAAACCAGTCATGGTAAAAAGAGGTGTTGACAGGTAGCCATAATTAATGATGCCTATGGACACACAGTTCACACTTAAATAGGATAGTTTATAGCGCAGGTATCCAAGCTCACCCAACAACTCCAACATCTGAGAAGCCCCACTGCGCCACCCCCACATCCAGTTCTACCAGTTTCCCCCGAGCCGCCTCATCAACACGAGCCCTGTTTACCCACACCAGAGGGATACTCAGGTGAGCCCGAGTATTGCAGAGCATTCCTTACCCGTTGCTCAATGTATTTCTCATTGCAGCCACAGACGTTTCGTCAAGAGCAAACCAAGGTGGTGTTTGTCCTCACCCTTCTGTCGAGCAAGCCGGCACTTTGGGGAACAGCGGTGTGGGGAAATTAGGATTCATGCCGCACCCTGTTCCAGGTACTCTCAGAGGAGATGAGGAGGGTTTTCGATCGTGCGGTGGCAGGTAGGGAGGCGGCCAGACTACTTGCCGATCACCGCCAGTGGGAGCACTTGGTTTCGGAGTACTCCATCCAGACGCTCGCTTGAGTCGTATGGGCCGATTTCAAGAGAGACATCAGTTTCGCAGCCCAGAGGAGTCTCACACGGACAGAGAGGACAAGGTCAGTCCCGTCTCCGATCGCCTGCCCGGTAAAAGATCAGGCCCGGTAGTAACTATAAGGCTATGATTTGGTGAGATCTCCACCGTGGGCAACCCACACGCACGACACAAAGGCACTACTGGACTCTGGGGCAGAAAGTAACTTTTTGGATTTTAGACTGGCACAACTCCACATCCCCATACTTCCCCTCACTCACAAGATACCCATTAATGCTTTAAATGGACAGCAACTTACATTTCTCATGTTACCGGACCCGTAACCCTCATTACTTCTGGCAACCACTCCGTAAGCCTTACCACTCCTCCACCCCTCCTCATGGACTTACCACTGGCACCCGTAGTTCTTGGTCACCCCTGGCTCACTCTGCACAATCCCAGTCTTGTCTTGTGTCTGCTTGTTCATCTGTGCCTGTTTCTGTGTTCCAGGAGAAGGCAGTGAATTGGTCTAACGTGCCCGAAGAGTAACAGGACCTGTTTGGCGAGATTAAATGTGCACGACAACATTATTAAGCAAAAATACATAGTACATTATTTTTTTCCTCCAGTACCGAAAGCAGAACCGATACCGTCAGATCTTACTGATACTACGGTCTTTCATAATTTAGCCCCGGGGCCAGTTTAATACCGGGTTTCGGTACCCATCCCTACTTGAGACACACACAGACACATACACAGGGGACTGGAAACACACTGATGTGTATCAGCTTAGAATGCCCCTCCCTCCAAAACAAAAGGGCCCACGTGTGTGAATGTCTATAGGTGCAATTCACCAAAGTTTACCTTATATTGTGAGAGCATGTGACTTTTTTCACTGTTTCTTTTCTAACACATGTTAACTAACAATCTGTTTCTGTGTTGTTGTTCATAAATGTTGACAGAATTGTATTATTAATTGAGATTATTCCAACAGGATGCTATAAACATTTTTAAAAAAAATTATATTGTGTAATATTATACTTAATTAGTTGCACAGTTCTTTAACAAATTCCAAAAGAAATTACTTCACTGTTTAAGCAATAGAATGTTATCTTACTCGTTTTTTTTTTTTTGAGAACATTGTAATTTAAATCAATACACAGGGCTGCTTGTTAAAATTGACCCTTTGCAAAGAGCTTAATTGACAGACAATCTGACCAATCATAATGCCATCATAATTTGCCATTTTGTCTGATGACAAACAAAACAGACCGATTTGGTGGACTTAAACTTGAAAATTGTGCTTGTTGACATCTTTCTGTGGTTGGGTAAAATATGTTCTGATGTTTATTTTGTGCATTAAGTAAATACAAACAGACGACTGGTTCACATGTCACTTGAATTGAGGGACTACAGCGATGTCTCACGACACATCCAAGAGCCACAAAATGGTATTTATTTATTATTTTAATTTATTACAAAAAGACAAAATTTGAAAGTTAATACCTTGTTTCATACCAGAAGTATCCTTCTCTGTCTCATCTGTTGGTGTGTTATCAGTATTTGCTCTGTGATGAATTCATACATATTTTACGAGGTCTTCTTAAGAGGTGGCTAATTTGTATAAATTTGCATGACCTCACTTGTACGTTTTGTCTGGACCCCAGTGTTGGGTGGGTTTAGGTGCAGGGTTGGGTGTAGGTCAGTCATACAAATTCATACAAATTGTGCAACTCGTAAAATATATGATTTAGCAAAAAATTTATATATTTGGTTTTACTAATTTGTACGAATTAGCCACCTCATAAAACACCTCACGGATTGCTGTGAGATCGAGTTGAGCTTTCACTATGGCTGAGTCTGAAAGCCTAGGCTGACTTGCTGCCGTATGAGGCAATGACTTTGCAGGCAGCGTTTTTGCAAGAAGGCACCTCATGAAACTGATTTTGGACAACGTTCTGAGGCAGCATAACAGTTTAATGATCTACAACAAAAGAACATATTTTCGGTGATAACTAAACAAATATTAAATTACTATAATACTGATTTCTCACTAGAAATAACATCAAATGTGCAAAAAAAAAAAAAAAAAAAATCAGAAATGTAAATTTACTCACAAACTGACCGCCAAATGCAACTTTCAGATGCCATCTTTATTTTTTAGCTCAACAGTCACAGAATGGAACACACAGGATTGTGGGATATCAAAGGCAGGGAAGCATACATCTATAATAAGACCAATCATTGAAAATTTCTTCTAACTCTCACTTTTGTTACTGAAACAAAGTGCCATTTTGCTTCCCTGTTGAAGTACTATCACAGTTTCACAGATTTTATACTTTGAATTTTTTTTGTGACATTCAAATATCTGTGTATCATGTCTTTGTTTAAGGATGTCAAACCTCTGATATGACAGCTGTTCATTCATTTCTAAAGATGATGATGAATTTGAATCACTTGATAATGAGGACAGCATGTCTGTTCATCTCTTTCATTCCTTGTTGCCTCGACATTCACCATAACAACACCATGGCAATTACGCAAGGTAATTACATCAAGCTTAGACAAGTTTCAGACATCAACTTTTTTTTTAGCCCCATTGTGCCACTTTCTTTCTTTTCTGTATTATTAAAAATAATTTTTTAAAAGGAAAAGAAGTCAAACTATTTGAGATGGTTTAAAAGTAAATTCATGCAAAGTATTTTTTAATTGAGGCTTCACACATTTTAGTTAATGGGAAAGGAGCACAACTCAGGTTGTGTAACCTTAACAACAGCAGGATGCATAAATGGCCATTCACACCAAAAACTATAATTATGAAGATACAGTAACTACAAAAATAACTAAAGATGATATCGGTGGATGATTATGTTATTCTGAGCACATGCACATCAGGTTTCAAGAGTTTCGGATTATAAGCAGACAGAACATTAACAAGACAAACTCTGACTTTATTACTGCATTATTAAATATTAAATACTATACAACAAAACATTAAGGTGTGGTCACATTTACCACTCTTCAGAGAATTTCCTTGGACCAAATCCAGCTGGAATCCACGTGATTGGAAATGTAGTGTTAGATCCAAATATTTTTGTCGTCATTCCTGTGAATTTGTATTATGAATTGGTTTAAGCGAATTCACCACACTGACCAAATTAAAGAAAGCTACTTAGTTTGAAAGTAACTTTGAACTTTGTTTTTATACATCGCTACTGTAAAAAAATAATCACCAAGAATTTTGCCAATTTTGTTTTTTTTAATTCTGTTTTGTTTTTAAGTTGTTGAAAAATTACTTTAGTTGGAGTTTGATTAACTGCGATAAACAAGTTTCTTCCTTCCGAAATGTCTTTAAAATGTTGAGCTCCTCAAACCTTCGAACTGTAAATTATTGCATAATATATGCTAACAAAGCTGATTCACCTCTGGTCTTCTTCTGTCTGTTATTTATCTCTCAGGAGTCTCTTTTAACATCATCCTTGTTTTTTCTTCTTTAGCTTCTCTTTCACTGCAGCTATAAGAGCGAGGGAGAGCCAAGAGAAGGGGGACAGTATTTGGATCAAACCCAAAAGCTAAGCCAAACTGAGCCCTGCTCATTCTCTAAAATCACTAAAATTTACAGTACTTTCCGTCATTCTGCTCTTTCTATCTTTCTTTTATCTACTGTTCCATTCATTCAAAACACAGTCGGGGTCTAGTGGAGATCTCAGCTATGGTCCCTGACCTTTCCCAGCCTTCTGTTTGCACTCTCAGGGGTAAACAGATGGAAAGCACTCAAAACAGAATGATTACTTTCACAGATGACTGTTTCCAGACTCACCCATTGCAATTAAACAACATTAAAGTTTTAAGGTGAACTGACATCTTTAAAAAATTAAGGAGAAAACAATATTGATATGCAATTGTCCAGTATGACTGTATCTGTGAGAGAAAAAAAAGCTTTATCCTTGTGGACTTTGGTGAGTAATGAGCAAATGTTACTGTGAGTGATCATAAATAACATTTAGACTCTGAAAAATAAATAAATAAATAAAATTAACAGTTAAAAATTGGAACTGCCCACACACACACAAACAGACATTTTATGCTTTACTGATAAATTATGCAAATACTTTATTTTTTTGCAAACAGTAAGCATACACCATTATTATTTATTGAAAGGACGTAGTATAAATTGGCTAAAAAGCATGAACCTCGGCAAGTTATGCTGAGAACAAAAACAGTGTCCATTTCGGCTGGATAGGTTGTTTGGTAAAACTGGAGACTGCTCACACAGTTAATTTGTTTTTTTGTTAAAGGGAAGAATGCTATTGCATGTTGTCTTGGGATAACTGGGCAATTAGTTTGTTTATCTGACAGATAAGACACTGGAAATATTCTCCTTCCAATGTGTCAGTGAATATTGTTTATTTGCAACACCTCAGATTCTTCTTGGTCCAGCACACATATGCAAACACACACCTACATTTTACCCGGGTCTCATGCATTTTGCTGCAAGCTTTGCAAAATTTCACAAGTTGTCATGTAAATCAACATTATGACCACACAAACATTTCTCCCTGCACAAACACTGGCAAAGGCCATTTAATATTTCAGTCTTTAATGTACTTTCCTCAGCACTTACTCATGCAATACTGTCAGCCTGTGTGTTCATTTGAATTTACCCACTTTTTCATGCTGTCTTTGCATGTTCCCTATGAAGTCTTGACACCTAAGGAAATTGGAATCGGCTTGCCGATGCATGTTCTTGATTTAAAAGTGATAAAAGTCAAAACTGACTACTGCCTTTTTCTTTTCCTTTCTTTTTATTGATGAAGCTCTTTCCCACAAATAGTCTTAAAATAGCTGCAACAAATGTTTTGAGCCCGGGGTCCGTCACTTATTCCCTTGGGAAACTGAGGTTATAGAAGTTAGTTAGAAATGCAGCACTGTTGGTTGGCATGAGGTGCCCTGTTGCCAGGGCAACCAGTCAGCATGCGTGATTTCATAAAGCGTAAAATAATAAAGTTACTGAAAGACTGAGACCTTTTAATATGTTATAGCAGTCTGTTTGCAGTAACAACTCCAATAAAACTGACTCCAATAAACTGTGTACAGTAAATCTATGGGATAGCATAACTATAATCAGAGGTTAGAAGCTCTATCCTTATTTTGCTTTCACATGCATGCAACCTCTGGATCATGTAGGTAAGTGCCTTATTAGTTTTGAGTTAACATTTGTATACAGATATACTCAGATATTCTAATCCGGAAATGTAGAATATCTGAAAGAAATGTACTGTATAGCATTTTGACATAGTATTGGAAAGTTATAGTTTTATTTCTGAAGAAAAAAAGTTTTACTTTAAATAACAGTCCCTAAACATCTCTTATAAATGTTATGGCCACTTTAGATCTTGTAAAGTATTGTTTCATTGCTTGAATATCTCTGCAGGGCCAAACAAATTAATTTAAAACAAATGTAGCAAATGCAGATCATTTAATTTGAGAAGTTGAATTGAGCATAACCAAAAATTTTACAAATAGCTGCCAACTCAAAACTAAGCAACTTAGTAAGCAACTTCAAACAAAATAATGACTGGAGATGAATGAAAATCCGAAGGAACAGCAGGTAATGAGCCATCTGTCTTCATTCTGTTTACCTTTAAGATGTCACCATTGTTTCTAGAGGATTCATCATGCTATTCAACACTATCCTAGAAACATATTGTGCCTGGCTGATGTTCATAATTCATCAAATGCCTCTAAGTGACTCACACGGTGTCATCAGAAAATGGGTTGAGTGTAAATGTGTTGATCTTTAAAATGTGGTACAGTGGATTGTGGTTCCTCATTAATGCTAGCTGAGCATATCAAACTTTCATCAGGTTGGAGGAGACGAGTTAATTGTTCAGTGGCATTAAATCTGCATTAAGCATGGGGCTCCCTGATTGCACATAGTTAAGCTGATTTTAAAACACCTTTCTCTCAAAGCACGTTTGATAGGTGATATAATCAGATTTAACTAATTTAACCTTAAGGTGCATTCAAGCCATATCGTAATTACTGTTATTACGAGATATTGATTTGTAAAAAACATTCACGACCTCAAAGAACTCATAATTACAACTTGTAATATCTGACCACCTCAGATTCATAAGGCGCTATACTTGATAGTGCGATAGTTCCGGGTCCAAGTTCAAAGGTTTGAAATACTCCAAGTAGAATGTCATGTGTTATCATGTCAAAATTATAGTAATTACGATATGGCGTGAATGCAGCATTAAATTTGTATTACTTCAAGGAGGACTTGATTTCATTGTTGCCCCTAGTCTTGCGCAGCGAGACCTTCAGACTGACTGAAGGTCTGGAATCCAAGGCAGCTTTCTTTGGCCAAGACCCGCCCATGAGGCCATTTGACTGACATGTCAAACAACCAATCACAGTTCATTTCATTCAGTGTCATGTTTCGGGGCTTGGAAATGTCACCACATTAACAGACCGGTGTATAAAAAGATTCTATGCCACAAACTTTAAATATTTCACATACTTTTGAAAACCCAGTGTTTTGTTGATCCTGATAAGTGCTCATTGTCACAGTTGTAAAAACAACGGCTTTTTTCTTTTGTGAGAGAGTTTGGCATCACAGCATCTTTGTTTCCAGGCAGAACGTTAAAGAATGTGATACACACGTCTCCCGGAAATCCTGTAGAATTCAACCAATCCGATGATGACTTCAACACTCCTGAATTTTTTACGCTTTTGTGTCTCATATGCATCAGACATTTAGCCAGAGGTCCACGGGTGTGACATCTGAGGCTGAGACCCCCCAACAAGACTTGCACTGGGAAATTCAGATTTCAGAATGAAATGACACATATTTTAGTGAATCAAAACCAAACAGATAATTTATATATAAACATAACCAATTTTTAACAAATATATAGCATGTGTATTTATATTTAAATAATAAATATACACACACACAATTTATTTAAACAAAAACTTTTATTTTGGATGCGATAAATCGCAATGAATCATTTGACAGCACAAGATAGTTCAACCAAAATTAAAATGCTGTCATTATTTTCTCATCCTCATGTGGTTTCAATCCCCTAAGACCTTTGTTCATCTTCAGAACACCAATTGAGGGGTTTTTGATGAAACCCAAGAACCCTTTCCCAGCAAGAAAGTGGAGACATAATTAAAATAGTCCATTTTTAAAATAGACACATGTATCATGGCATTCTCATGAATGGCAGTGGAGACTAACCCGGAAAAGATAAAATCTTTGAATAAAGTTGTTATTTTTGTTTGCTTTGTGCACAAAAAGTATTCTTGTAGCTTTATAACATTACAGTTGAACCACGGATGCTGCATGGACTATTTTACTGTTGTCCTTATCTCGCTGGGCCAATCTTTCAGTTACATGCAAAGTCAGAAAGCTCTTGGATTTCATCAAAAATGTCTTAATTTATTTTACGGATTTGGAACAACATAAGGGTAAGTAATTAATGAATTTTTTTTTTTTTTTTTTTTTTGGTCTACTATCCCTTTAACAAATTTGACTAAAGGAGCTTGAATCTGATGTTGCCCCTTGTGGAATAGAATCACAATATTCAGATTTCTCAATGAAATAACTCTTAACAGCTGGTTATTTTTGGTGAATCAACCACAAACAGTATTACTGTAAATATATTTGCATAAAAGTTGATTTAACAACATAAAACAGTCCTGAAGCCCATTGTACAAATGCTTGACCAGTGTGTACTGATTCCAAAAACTAATGGCTCTTTAGCTGGTTCATACAGTAGTTGCTGACTTATCCAGAGGGTGTCAGATATGTTCCAAGTCAAGCGCATACATTACAACTGAGGTTTACTCATGTGCCCTTCCTGTGCTGGACCAGATAAACCTGACTCAAGGGATGAGTCCGTTTAATGGAGCTGAACACACAAGCCCTTTCTGTATCTGGGTGAGTGGCTCCATAAAGATGGAACTCTGTTTACTGAAGCAGGTAAATAGAGAGGATCCACACAGTCAAGGCTCATCAATCAGACCATAGAGCTGTTAGCACCAGGAGCATCCCAGCAAACACATGCACATACCAGTACAGCTACTCATCCATTCCTTAAGGAAATATTTGAAGAATATTAAGAGAAATGCTGCAGTTTTTACATCTACCAACAGGGTCAGGCTTACTAGACAAAAATTTACCCCCATCTAGTATAGACAAGTATGACCAGTGTTGCAGTGTGTCTTAAAGTAAGTCATAAACCTGGAAAAAGCAAACAGAATAAATACAATATAGGCCTGTTCAGCTATCCTTATGGGTTTAGGAGAACACTCTGTTGTCCAAGAATTAAAACATTGTTGATACTGGGGGCACCACAGAAACCCTCTGGGGACCAAGTCTGTAACATTTGAAAACCCTTGCACACAAAAAAAAACAGCCCTCTTCCAATACTGCAGGCACATTCCTACACACAGATGCATCCATGCACACACACACACACAGAGTCTAGTAAAGTGATGACTCCTGACAGCTCCACTTTCTGTGATGGGGAATCTGGGGAACTCACATCTAAATCTCTTTTTCCAATCCTCCTCATCTAGTGGCCATTTCAGCAGAAACAAAAAGTGCCACACACCAATAAAACTGCCATGAAATTTTTAGCAAGAATTTAGCAAAATTTCTTGTACTAATGCCCCAGGCATTTTTAGAGCTGCCAGTCAAATGAATAGAGGTATACCAGCACTAAAGAGCGCAGAAAAATATATTTAAATGTAAAAAATGTACAAAATAAATAAGTTTCACATTGTGAACAATTACACTACACAGTACATAAAAGCCAATAATGGAGAATGTTATTTTAATTCACATGAACAGATGGTATACTCTCAAAGAGCTGGCTTCTCAGCTGTCTATAAGCAATGTAATGGCTTTTAAAACCAATCAAGCGTTTCCTGTTTGAGGTCCAAAGGCACCTAATTACTAAAGAGTTTTTAAATTTGTTTAATTTGAACAAGAGCTCATGAGAGTATGTGTATTAGAAATGCTTTGGGGAAAAAATGAATACAGAACAATCAGTCTGCTTTTATGGTGAGTAGTCTTAACTGATTGCAGAATAACTTATAGCAGTGATTCTCAAGCAGAGGGATGGGGCTCACTAGGGGGACTAAGCAAAATTGCCTTTAAGATGAATTATTTGAAACTATTGTGCATTAGCGGTGGGTATTTCTTTCCCTCCAGTTTCCACAGGTTAGATGGTTATGCCAGTAGGTGGCAACAACTTAAGCAAGTCACTGAATCAACAAATAAACTGATTCATCCACAAATGCTGA
Organism: Carassius gibelio; assembly: GCF_023724105.1. Lineage (NCBI taxonomy): Eukaryota > Metazoa > Chordata > Actinopteri > Cypriniformes > Cyprinidae > Carassius > Carassius gibelio. Next base: position 16,352,092 of record NC_068415.1, on the reverse strand, counting down.
CTCCTTCATGTGAGTCACTGAATTATTCAATCTACTGATTTGTTAAACAATATTATTAATTCAGGAAACCAAACACCACTGTCAAAACACCATTTTCTTTGACAGAGGAAAAACTTAAAGGGTTAGTTCAGCCAAATATTAAAATGATGTCATTAAAGGGTTAGTTCACCCAAAAATGAAAATTATGTCATTAATAATGCACCCTTATGCTGTTCCAAACATGTAAGACCTCCTTTTATCTTCGGAACACAGTTTAAGATATTTTAGATTTGGTCCGAGAGCTCTCAGTCCCTCCATTGAAGCTGTGTACGGTATACTGTCCATGTCCAGAAAGGTAAGAAAAACATCATCAAAGTAGTCCATGTGACATCAGAGGGTCGGTTAGAATTTTTTGAAGCATCGAAAATACATTTTGGTCCAAAAATTGCAAAAAAGATGACTTTATTCAACATTGTCTCCTCTTCCGTGTCTGTGTGAGAGATAGTTCAAATCAAAGCAGTCTGGATATCCGGTTCGCGAACGATTCATTCAGTTCACCAAATCGAACTGAATCATTTTAAACGGTTCGCGTCTCTAATGCGCATTAATCCACAAATGAATTAAGCTGTTAACTTTTTTTATGTGGCTGACACTCCCTCTGAGTTCAAACAAACCAATATCCCGGAGTAATTCATGTACTCAAACGGTACATTGACTGAACTGCTGTGAAGAGAGAACTGAAGATGAACACCGAGCCGAGCCGAGCCAGATAACGAACAAAACATTGACTCGTTCATTAGTCAAGAACCGTTTCTGTCAGACGCGTCCGATTCGTGAACCGAGGAGCTGATGATACTGCACATGTGTGATTCAGTGTGAAGCAGACCGACACACAGAGCGTCTGAACTGAACTGATTCTTTTGGTGATTGATTCTGAACTGATTCTGTGCTAGTGTTATGGGTGCGGGTAAACCGAAGGCTTGAATCAAGGGCAATCATCGCAAATGACGCCATTACGTCGAGCGCAAAAGAACCAGTGAACTGTTTTCTTCAACCGGTTTATTGAATCAAACTGTCCGAAAGAACTACTGGTGATCCGAACACCGATGCAAACGGTTCTTCACTCGTGAACGAGTCAGTCTATTGTTCGTTATCTGGCTCGGCTCGGTGTTCATCACAGCAGTTCAGTCAGTGTACTGTTTGAGTGCATGCATTACTCCGGGATATTGGTTTGTTTGAACTCAGAGGGAGTGTCAGCCACATTAAAAAAAGTGAACAGCTTAAGTCATTTGTGGATTAATGTGTAATAGAGACGCGAATCGTTTAAAATGATTCAGTTCGATTTGGTGAAATGAATGATTCGTTCACGAACCGGATATCCTGCTTTGATTTGAACTCTCTCTCACAACAGACACAGAAGAGAAGACAATGCTGAATAAAGTCGTAGTTTTTGCTATTTTTGGACCAAAATTTATTTTCGATGCTTCAAAAAATTCCAACGGACCCTCTGATGTCGCATGGACTACTTTGATGATGTTTTTCTTACCTTTCTGGACATGGACAGTATACCGTACACACAGCTTCAATGGAGGGACTGAGAGCTCTCTGACTAAATCTAAAATATCTTAAACTGTGTTCCGAAGATAAAAGGAGGTCTTACATGTTTGGAACAGCATAAGGGTGAGTTATTAATGACATAATTTTCATTTTTGGGCGAACTAACCCTTTAATAACTTTATGGAATTACATTTGCTTCAATAAAAATGAACGAAACTTTATAAAACTGAATATAACTTTTTCAGAAACTATCAAAAATATGCCATTACAAAAGAAAAAAAACACAATGAAAAGGAAAAAAATTTACACAGTTGCACAGTTGCACAAATGTAACCGACTTTGTTAATGTATTCCAAAGATTAGTTTTCGATGATCATGGATTCTGAATGCATTGCCACAGATTTCACTTTTGCTTCGCAGTTTTTCGTTTGGAGTTTTGACACAAACTTCTCGTGGGGGCGGGGTTAACAGTGATTCAAGCTGCCTTGAAGGACAAGCAGAGGAGGAAGATGATGCCGCTCCATGTCACCTGAGAGCTCATCTTTACAGACTGAGATGATCGAAGGTCAAATACTATTTACATATTTAGTAATACAGGGCACAACCTATTGCATACAAATCACAGCAAGAGCTTTTTTTTTCTTTTTCTGTTTTTATTAATGCAGAGAACAAAAACATACAAAAGTATAAACATACATCACATAATTTCAACCACAAAAAAAAACAATAAAGAATAAAATCAAACTAATGAAAAGAGCGCCAAATTCTAAACGAAATCAGACATGTTCAAAGGCGGAACAAATTCTAACAGTCCTTTCTTATTAGATACTGAGATTACATTCAAATAGTTTTCCATTTATTTTAGAAAAACAGAGAAGACAGGTTTACAGTTGGAGAATTTGCATTTGTGAATGTGAAATTTGTTTAGGAAAAAAATTAAATTAATAACAAAACTGATATTTTCGTTTGTGGGGTCATAATACCCAAATATAATGTTTTTCATATGTACTGAGAAGTCTGGCAAAATCGTACACTTGACAAACACACCGTCATCCCAAAGTTTCTGAGTGTAGTGACATGACCAAAATAGTGTACAGTTTCTTCAGAACTCGAACAAAAAGAGAGTGTAAGATCAATGTCAGATTTAAATCTTTGTATAAACTTCTTTACAGGGTAGAACCTGTGTATGAGCTTAAAATAAATTTCTTTCACTTTGTCTGTGAAAAAATATTTTTTTGCGGTAGAGACCAGATTTAATCACCACAAGAGCTTTCAATATGCACGGCGCGCGCCACTGAATGACGTCTGTACTTCCCAGTCAGAGAGCACCTGTCCATCAAAAGCTCACTATCCAATCAGAGTAGATCACTGTTAACCCCGCCCCCACGAGAAGTTTGTGTCAAAACTCCAACCGAAAAACTGCGAAGAAAAAGTGAAATCTGTGGCAATGCATTCAGAATCCACGATCAGCGAAAACGAATCTTTGAAAAACATTAACAAAAATGAAGCATATTTGAAGAGCCTGTTACATTTGTGCGACTGAGTTAATTTTTTTCATTTTCATTGTGTGTTTTTTTTTTTTAATGGCATATGTTTGATAGTTTCTGAAAAATTTACGTTCAGTTTTATAAAGTAAAGTTCATTATTATTGAACTAAATGTAATTCCATATAACCCTCATGTTGTTCCAAACTCGTAAGACCTTTTAAGTTTAGGATATTTTAGATTTAGTCCGAGAGCTCTCAGTCCCTCCATTGAAGCTGTGTGTACGGTCAAAAACTATGACTTTATTCAGCATTGTCTTCTCTTCCATGTCTGTTGTGAGAGAATCGTTCGAAACGGTTCGCGTCTCCAATACGCATTATTCCACAAATGACTTAAGCTGTTAACTTTTTTAACGTGGCTGACACTCCCTCTGAGTTCAAACAAACCAATATCCCGGAGTAATTCATTTACTCAAACAGTACACTGACTGAACTGCTGTGAAGAGAGAACTGAAGATGAACACTGAGCCGAGCCAGATAACATTCAGTTCTACAACACATAAACTGTTGTAGACAGAAATGCTCATTCTCAAGGTAACAAAAACATAACAGTTCATTATGTAAGGTCTTAGCATAGTTTTGTATATTGCATTTCTGTGAATAGATCCTCTTAAATATTAATTATAAGCTATTCCATAATAATTTATACTTTTTGAACAGTGCAAACCCTTTTTTGGTGTCATAAACTACTGTCAGGGTTTACTAAAATACGCACAGTGAAAAATTAGCACTGAAAGGTGTGGACAGAGTTAGTTTTGTGGCTGACCAAAAGTTATGGGAGGAGAGTATTTAAATAAATCATGGAACATGATTTATTAAGGTTTGCGGTAGTGAATTTACCCCAGAATAGCATGTCTTTGCGCTTGACATGACTGCGATTGTTGCTGCCAGTAGGAGGCACAGCAGAAAACAGCGTGTGCAATAGAATGGAGTTAATTTTTCCACTCGTATCAATTTATTTGGAAGGCCACAGGAAGACATTATCCAAAAACATCCTTAGGCTAATGTGTGCTGCTCTTGGTAGATTGCATTGATCATTATGGAAATGAGACTTCCCGTCAACTTTCCACTCCCATCGAGATTTTTTAGGAATTGCGCTCCCGCACTAATTTGCCTTGTTTAGTAAATCTGGTCCTTGAACAGTAACATCCTAAATTATATTGTTACAATTATTAATTTTTTTCATTTTGAACAAATGCCACCCACTTTCCTTTTGTTTTTATCTTTCAGTCCATGTTGGACCTGGAAAAAATTTATTCTGTCTGTGTTCCTTTTGATTCAGTCACTTCTGCTCTTCAGACCTAAAAAAAAAAAAAAAGCAAGTAGAATCATTGTTCCTGAATATAACAAGAGCAGAACATTGATACATCCACAATCGTACTGTATTAAAAAAGTGAATACCTGCATGGATGAATTCAGCTCTTCTGCTAGAGAAGCTTCTTTGTGCGCTGGCAGAGGGTTTATTATTGGATTTTTTTTTTGCCCAGAGGGTAATAAGGCAGAGAAGGTAACAGCCCACAGGAATGAAAATGAAACCAACAGACCCACCATGCCTCATCTGTCGATGTATACTTATCTGTATCCCACAATTTCATATTCCCCTCCAGATCACCTCCAGATTTCCTACGTATCTCAGCACAGTGAAAAAAAGACAAGACATGCTCGAATGGCTTTAGAAGTGGAGGGATGAATTCTTTCTCTAGCTTGTCAGAAGTCAAGCTGCGAAGGCCGTCCTCAAGAGCTGCCACATTTCCCTCGGGGCATAATTAAGTCAGTCTTGCAGGTAAAGGCATTCAAGGGGCCTATACTGTATGAGGAAAGGTATTTTTTAGCCAGCCAGACTATACAAAGTTTTAACTGTACTAAATACCCATTACAGCACATACCTACCTAAGATTTTGACTTGACTTGAAGTAAATGTATCATCTTGTTATGGATATTGAACAGTAACTTTGCTTTTAAAAATTCTGTTAATATTCTGATCAATAATATTTGACCTCAAACTGATTCCAGGGGGTGCTTGGGAGTTTAAACAATTATTAATCACATTTGCCAATCTGATATATTCCGATTATTATTTGATAATCATTGTAAACATGAGATAAACTGACTGATTATTTTGTTACATTAACAGCCACAGCTTTTAATCAACTTATACTAGCATATACAGTAGTTTTAAGGAGAGAAAAAAAAGAAAAGAAAGCTCCTTTGATATTCAACCCGAACATGGTTAAAACATCATTTTACATGGAAACTGTGACTTAATGGATGTTTTATAGCTTTGCTGACAAAGGAAAGCATCTCTTTAAAAGTAAAAAATACACACTATGGGGCACTATAGAGAGTAAAAAAAAAAAAAGAGCTCCGTAGGGATACTCACATGCTTAATTCATGTCTTCCTGTGTTTCTTCTGAACAATGAGTTACAGAGAGAGAAGAGGGGAAACAAGGCTTTTTTAATGCAGTTAGCCAAGAAACAGGATGATTTTAGGTGATGTTCAGTCAGTGGTGAAAACAATATTTAATATCAGCACCAGGTGAAACCTTGATGCGACAAAATGCATGATGTTATAAAGTTTACAACTTGTAAAAGATACAGAGTTTTTCATAAAATATATTATATCATGACGAAAATTATTTAGAAAAAAAAAAATTCTGCATTTGCATGCTTGTAAATAGAAATGACATGTCAGATTCTTTAATACTGGAGGGTAATCTGTTCTTTGTGCTGGTATATAAATGGATGGTGCTGTACGCTTCAGATGTCATTCTCCTTACATAAGACTGTACTGTGCCAAGCTACGACAGGCTTCAACAGTATGACACTGTGTCATACAGCTGAAGAACAGCAGCAGCACCACGCTCATTGGTTTCACAAACTGACTAGAACTAAGACTGCCTTTCAGAGGACAAGATGATTGCTGAAACATGAACAATCATGAGTGCTGGTTCCGAACTAGTTTAAAATGTCAGGCATCCTCTAAACCACAAGACAGAAACAAGAAATGCTAACACAGGGTGTTGCTAAAAATAGGGCTTTAAATTAATCCTCGAATGTATCCTCTGAAAATGAACAGAATATGTCTTGCAGTGGCTGCTACTGAGGCTTGTTTAGCAAAACAAAAATCTTCAATCATTAACGGTCCTCCAAGTGACACCCTCCATATGCTGATAATTATGAAGCTATGTGTTGTGTTGTGTGTGTTAAGACATGCTGCTGTTTTGCCAGTTGTCATCTATCTATTTTTATATAACTGGCCTACCTATTAAAAAAAAAAAAAAAAAAAATTCTTGAAATATATTTACTTATTACAGGCAACAGAAAATGTACTTTAAAATTAATACTTAGCAAGGATGTGATTAATTGTGACAGGGAATGCATTTAAAACGTTACCAAAGTAACGTATTTATTAAATATGAAAACCCCCTTTTTTAATAAATGCTGTTCTTTTGAACTTGCTATACATCAAAGAATCCTGAAAAAATGTATCACAGTTTCAACAAAAATATTAAGCAGCAAATAGTATGATTTCTGAAGGATCATGTGACACTGAAGACTAGAGCAATGATGCTGAAATGTATATCATATATTTATATCTTTTTACAGTATTACTGTATTTTTTTTAAATTGGTGATCATAAGACTTAAAAAAAAATTTGTTCAATCTTACACAGCCCAAACTTTTAACCGGAATATAAACAAATAAATGCATACACACATAGATTAGGGTTAAGGTAAAGTACTCAACCCTCTGGTTCAGTTGAAGCAGTTCAGATCCTGTTTACAGTAACACACACTGCAAACTCAATCACATTTCTTGTCTTATAAGGTTAAATGCTGGTGCCACAGGACTTGGCTACCGTTGCCATGGAGATGCGGTATCAAGAATGATTGCTGTGGTTCAGGACTGTGGTAATTCCAGGGAATACAGAGTATGAACACTTAATCACTGGCTTTAACTTCCACCTATCTCAGATTAAGGAATGAGTCCTCACTTCATAACTAAAACCTGTGCCACATTATCCTTAATGGTACAACACAGTGATGTTGTAGTAGTTTTTTTATTATTGTTTCAAAAGTTTCACTTTAACAAAAGCTAATTTTGTGACATTACTGAACAAGTTTGACAAAGATGCTAACAAAGATGCTAACTTACTTTGCTGAAACCGTTCAGCACATACATTGCTGTACATAATATAATGCATGTTACTTGTTTGAAAACATGTAGTATTTAAGTAAATATAACTACATTGTTTTAAAAACAAACGTCACATCAGGGTTTACGGGGACACATGATTGGCATGGATCTGTTGCGCTGGTACGAATGTAATCCTGCATATCTCCTCGTGCATGGCACTGATGGGGAGCTGTCTGTCAGTCTACGCACGCAGACTGTCATCATTAAGACTGACCCAAGGGAACAGCTATTCTGCTGTAGCTCTGTCTCTGCTGTGGCACTGGAACGGAATATGTGCCCATATGTGCATGTTGTGCTCATTATCTCTGGCTATTATAAATGTCTGATGTGGCAAAACTGGTGGAATTTGCAGGTACTGTATTTAAAGTAAGTAACCCATTAGCATACATTGATCTTCACAAAAGCATTCTTTGCTAACTATGGTCACAAGTTCCTTTGTTTCCAACATAGTTCAGCATTTTAGCAAACATTTGCAAACAGCATCACTGCTTTCGAATTGGTTTAGGCTGCAGCAATTTGCCTGTGGTTAGAAGCATACTGTATATGCTGCAATTGGATTCACCTACTAATACTTTATACAGTATATAAGATTTGGGACATACTACTTCATCTTAACTACATCTTTAATGGACTACTCTGCCGCCAAGTTATCTGCATTCTGTCACCATTTAAACATGGCATATTTGCCTTGTTTGTGCTTTTTAACCCCTTTTTTGAGTTTGTAGTTCTAATCAAATCCTCCTTCAATGTTCAATGGGTTGTGGGCAATATTAATCAATAAATTAATCAAAATATGATATGTTTATTTGTAATAAAAACATATAATTATATGTTTCCTGTATTGTTAAACAAACATGGTTCAAATCGATGTTACAATTTCAGAAAACAGCTGCAACTAGCTAGGTCATGTTTGTTTGAGCATCTTACCAGGGATGCATTTGCCCAAAACACTGTTAACCAACTAGTGTCTGTTGTTCATAGTTCAGCAATTTTGTGTTTTCCAAGAGCAGCAAACATTTGCAATCAACATCAAAAGTTTGAAAACAGTTTTTGCAATTCCATTTGGTGATACTATAGTTTTGCAGTAATGACACGCACCACCTTTAACTGAAATAATATAGACAATAACTATCACAATGTGCTTGAAATAATAAGGCAATGAAACATCAGGCAAACATACACTAACAATAAAATTTTTTTTGCCATTCTCACCAATATCAACAGCAATATGTTGATTTGAGAAACATTACCAAATGTTGTAAAAATGCATTGAATGTTTGATGTTCTAATTAGATTAAAATATGACATTGGCTGCCTGCCTCTGAAAAGCTGGCAGCAAGACTTTGATATCAGTCCAGTCAGTATTTAGAGAGAAGCCGAGCATCTTCTTGCAAAGATGGTGTTTTTTGGCAAGATATCACACAGTGTTGAACACACGGACAGATGATGGTATTCTGAGAAATAGCTTTCTCCAGAAAGAATAAAAATATAATTAAATATCAAAAACACACATCTCATCCTGATATTATTTTTACACTATTATATGAAGTGAATAGAATTGTGTGGGTGGCAGCCTGAGCTCTTCAAGAAGGCTGTGTGCTAAGTATAGCTGTGTTGCACAAATAGTACATGTTTTATTTTGGCATTTAAAACTGAGTTCTCTTGTGCTGTGTGATTTTGGATATCAATTTTGAGGTATCTGCAGGTACTGTATTTAAAGTAAGTAACCCATTAGCATACATTGATTTTCACGAAAGCATTATTTGCTAACTATGGTTACAAGTCCCTTTGTTATCAACATAGTTAAGCATTTTGACAAACATTTGCAAACAGCATCACTGTTCGAATTGGTTTAGGCTGCCGCTCTTGGTCTGTGGTTAGAAGCATATATGATGCAATTGGATTCACCTACTTATACTTTATACAGTATACAGTATGAGCTTTGGAAGATACTACTTCGTCATAACTAAATCTTTAATGGACCACTTTGCCGCCAAGTTATCTGCATTCTGTCACCATTTAAACATGGCATATTTGCCTTGTTTGTGCTTTTAACCCTTTTTATGTGTTTGTAGTTCTAATCAAATCCTCCTTCAATGTACAATGGGTTGTGGGTGATTTTAATCAATTAATTAATTAATTAATATATTTTAGTGTTTCCTGTATTGTTAAATAAACATGATTTAAATGACAGGTGTATGATTTCAGAAATAAGCTACAACTAGCTAGGTAATGTTTGTTTGAGCATATTACCAGGGGTGTATTTCCTAAAAACACTGTTAACCAACTAGCATCTGTTGTCGGTCCTCACAATCCCCTGCTCTCTTTGCTTCAGATGTTTGGTCTGTTCGAACATAAGTGCCCTGAGAAATGGTCATCACAGGATATTCTGCCATGATTGCGAGATGTGAATTTAAATGTTATTTATTTACAGAGGTATATGATGTCACACTTGTCCGTGTGTGAAGACATTGCACTGCGCAAATCCGTGAATGAATGTTCCGAAGTGAAGTAAACATCAGATTTCCCCTGCTCAGGGAGTAGGGAGCAATGAACACTGTGTAGAGACCGTGTCAATCGGAACACAGTTCATGCACGGAGCTCACTTCTAACGAGCTGATTATCTGAATCAGGTTTGTAAACAAAGAGAGACATACAAAATGTGCAGAGCAGGGGGTCGCGAGGACTGGAATTAAGAACCGCTGCTGTAGAGTATTATGAGAGAGATTGACTGAGCTAATGTGATTACCTGCATCATTCTTCAGCTCAATCTTATATTCACAATAAAACATGAGTTTGAATGTCTGCTGAGGAAAGCGATATCTTTGTTGTACAATCCTTTCATCTGTTAAGGGTTATTTTCCGATGACAGCACTGCTCGGTGCATTTGTTGGCTGCATCTTACAAGGTGTTGTTGAAAGTAAAAATAACTTCCTTGTTTACAACAGTGTCAGTCTCTTTCAGTCTTTACTGCTGACTCACTCATAAAAACAGTCCCTTGTCACCATCTAATGGCAGAATAAAGTAACTAAAATCACCATCATGAAACAATAATTATACTATATCAAATATTATTTATTAAATAATAATATTTAATAAACAACAAGAGCAGCCATCATAAAAGTTGCTAGGAAATACAGTCAAAAGTATGAAATGCAGCATTCTTGTATACAGCATTAATACTACATAAAATTTAACTGATGAGATTGTGCCCTCAGCTAAAACTATTTGATCTGGAACAAACAATAAATTAATGAGACCAAAGACTGCCCATGATATTTACCCAAAACAATTTATATCTCATGTTTAACCAATATAGAGACATCAGAGCCAGCGGCAAATTCCAGAAGATCTAGCCAAGGTAAGGCTTCTTTTGTCAGGTTTATAAGCGCTGAACAGCCAATGACGCCCTGAAGCTCACATCTCCGAACACACTGAAGCAAATTTTTAAATAGACTTTATCTGAATATATATCAATATTTGAAGTAAGGAAATGGAAGCTTTAGCCTAAGTTCTGCCAGGAAGACTCAATCACTTCGTCATTAATTACCTTCATCATTATCCAATCACGTCTTTATACTCCTGTATAAAAGATCGTACTTACACATGTTTGAGTTCGCAGATGCCAACGCAACAACAACCGCAGATTCCGAAGCGATTGTACTTGCTCAAGCTGTTGTGTTTATTCATCTACTTGCTGTAATTAAGTTCGTGCCCCGCAAACTATCTAGAGTTTGACGTTTCTTTAAGATGCACACGGGATCGTTGGCTTAGCTCCGTGTCGTGGTGATTATCTGCAGTCGTTTGTGTTGGATGATTTACAAGCTTTTCTCGGCAGAGGATGTGAACATTGACGGAGTTCCGTGTGCTTCCAGGCCAGGGTTGCCAGGTTCTCAAAACCGCCAGTTACTACTATTTAAAAAAAAAAAAAATAATAATAATAATAATAATAGCCCAATCGCGTTCAAAAGGGATTTATCGGTAGAATTCACATTCTAGGGGCTATATATAACACTATTGGGGTCACCTCAAACCCAGGACAGAAAAGGCATACCACAAAAAAAAAAAAAAAAAAATACGGTCTTGGCAACGCTGGTGCTTTCCGTTATGTCGCGTCAGTGCTGCTTGGGTCTCAACACCTGAAAAGACTTTGGTCTCAATCAACAAATATTCATCTGTACGCTCACGTGAACCTGCACGAATGAAGTCTCTCCGGACCAGCAGACAGAATTAAGGCTGCTGGTCTCTTCGGCATCTCGCCTCCATCACTTCACAAGTCTACAGCATTATAAGTATCATTTCGTTCTATGCACTTGCGGCGCCTGGGCATTAATTTATTCTCTGCAAGGATTTATACTTACACGTTCAAATAAAGCACTGGGCGTTTCGTGCTTGTTTATCTAGAAGACTTGCACAGCATAATTAAGATGTTGATCATAGTGCATGCAATTTTCTGAATAACTTCTTCGTAATGAGGCACTTTAAGGCTCATCATAAACGCTACAATCTTTATACTGATAAAGATTTTTCGCATTTCTTAAAAAAAAAAAAAAAAAAAAAAAAAAAAAAAAGCTCCGTCTAGCACACTTGAGATTCGCTGTTTTAATCCTATGCTTTAATATTTGTTTATTCAGTCTTTCATTTGCGTTATTCCTGAAAAGTTCATACTCTAATGGGATTCTATGGTTGCAGATGCAGGGAACCGCTGCTCTCACCTCATCTTTACATGGCTTACTCTTGGGCTAGCGAATTATGAACACTGGATCTACCAAGCTGATGCGTATGGACCCTTCTTTTGAGTCGTAGGTAAGATTCGGCTCAATGCTCAGTCAGCAGGCATATATTACTCCACGTGACACGAGTTGCTGCTGACCTTATTTCAGAGTAGTGACATATCTCCAGTTTAAACCGAATATTAATTAGCAGGCATGGTTTGTTTGCACTCCTGGTCTCCGTCTCAAGGCGCGGTCACACTAGACTTTAAACATGAGAAATTATTTCGAACGCCACTGCGAATATGGGCGGGAGCAAGATAAAACAGTCTCCCCTCAATTTTCACAAGATGGATTATTATGTTTCTAGCACTGTGTCTTTTGCAACGGCGTCGAAAGCGTTTTATATTGTAACGTTACTCTGTATCTCTCTATAAATATATACACCCTAAGGGGAGGAGGGGGAGAAGAGAGAGAGAGAGAAAAATAAAATAAAACGTTGTCATTCCAATGTATCACCTGTTCCCGTCGACACTACAAACCATGCAGCTTCTTTCTTTTATAAATCTTTTAATGTATTATAAAATAGGACGCTGCGCAACAGCTAAAGTTATATAGCGCTTCCTTTTTTAATTTTTGTACAGAGAGGTCATGCAGCAATGTATCGCTCTTCTACTGGTCCACATCCTCACGTTATGCAAATTCCCTGGTCAGAGTTCACCAAACTTGAACTTTGGAACGCAGCGAAATGCAAATTTTTCGCATAAGCTTGCGTTTCCGGTCCGACGCATTCGCATGCGTATGAATGGAAGTCAATGGAGAGAAAAGTGCAGTGTGACCGCCCATCACTCATAACTAACTAACGGCTGGAGGGGCGCGTTAAGTAGGTTCTGCTCATGCTGTCAAACTGACGTCATCAGAAAAATTATTCGTTACAGGGTGGAAATATTCAGAATTTGATAAGATTGCTAAGACAAACAATGTTTAATTGTTTACATCAAGATTAGCAATGTGTGCTAGTAAGCTTAAGTCACTTCGATTTATGCGTATTTTAAACTTAACCTCCGATACCTCAACTTAATATTATAAAAAAAAAAATAATAATAATAAAAAAATAAATAAATTGGGGAGTGACAGTTAAGGGATTAAGCTACAATCAAGGCTTGTTTATATTCGCGCATCTACTGGTGTTGGTTCATCACTCTTACTCGGCTGTCGCGGCTTTCACTTTACACTTTTAAACTTTCAGACAGCTGTGCCCTCAGCCAACCCGGATTCTTCAGTCTGCCCTCCGTTAGCAGACATAATACTAAACGAAGTGCTTACGTCAGCTGGAAATCACATTTCTAAGGCGTTGCTCCCTCTACAATCAAGCCTACACGTTTGCATGTTCCGCTTCTAATGTTTTTCCTTCCAATTTTTGCGTTCCTATTCTAATTTCAACCGTTGCTCCTTGTTTTTATAAAAATAAAAAAATAAAAAAAAAAATCGCAATCTTAATTTCTCTATTCGCAGACTCCTTGCCAGCATCTAATCCACGCTAAATTGTATAATCTAATTTTCAAGCCTTTTGGTTATTCAGTTCTATTACTACTTGAGGGGTTAGCTAAATCTTCCAACAAATTAAAGACAAATGTCTGCCTATTACCCTGCCCATATTGCAAAATTAATTACTTCCATCTGCTACGGCCTTCCTTCGAAGTACCTCAATATTCTTCTGGAGGCAGTGTTTATCTGCCTTCTACAGGTTATGCTTCCAGGGGAATTCACTTCAAACCAATCCATTTGATCCTGCTCTCGGCATTTCCTTCAGATCTATGATTCGGACCAAAAATTCTTCACACTCTCCTCAAGCACTCAAAAACCGATGTGCAAGGTTCTGGTGTCACCTTAACAATTCTAAAATCAATAATCCTGTCTCTTCTCTGCATGGTGAAATTTCTTAAAAATCCGACCTAGAATTTCTAAAACGCACCAGCTCTATTTTTTCTAACGGAGCCCCCTTTCCAAGGCTGTTTAGAACTCGCTTAACCACTGTTCTCAAAGCTGCAGTCTATCTACTGGCCATTCATTCAGAATTGGGGCAGCTGAATGAGGGATCTCTACATCAGCTGTTAAGATCATGGGCAGATGGTCTTCCTAAGCATTTGAATCATACATCAGACCTGATTCAAAACCATTATTGAAGCTCAGCAAGCTCTCCTGTAACTAATCAGGTAAATTCATGCAATTACTGGTGGTGGTGTTACTATATCTGTATGGTCTATCAAGGCCTGTACATGTCTGGCCTTTGTGGCTATTTCTGTATGGTCTTTCGAGGCCTGTCTGTGTCTGCCTATAGTGGCTATTTCTGCACGGTCTATCGAGACCTGTCTGTGTCCGGCTATCATGGCTATTTTTCTGTATGGTCTATCGAGGCCTGTCCCATGTCTGCCTATTGTGGCTGTCTGTGTCTGCCTATCGTGGCTATTTCTGCACGGTCTATCGAGACCTGTCCGTGTCCGGCTATCATGGCTATTTTTCTGTATGGTCTATCAAGGCCTGTCCCATGTCTGCCTATTGTGGCTATCTGTGTCTGGCCTATCGTGGCTATTTCTGTACGGTCTATCGAGGCCTGTCCGTGTCCGGCTATCATGGCTATTTTTCTGTATGGTCTATCAAGGCCTGTCCCATGTCTGCCTATCGTGGCTGTCTGTGTCTGGCCTATCGTGGCTATTTCTGTACGGCCTATCAAGGCCTGTCTGTGTCCGGCCATCATGGCTATTTTTCTGTACGGTCTATTGAGGCCTGTCCTGTGTCTGCCTATTGTGGCTATTTCTGTATGGCCTATTAAGGCCTGTCTGCGTCTGCCATTGTGGCTGTCTGCGTCTGGCCTATCGTGGCTATTTATGTACGGTCTATCGAGGCCTGTCTGCGTCTGCCTATCGTGGCTAATCATGGTCTATCGAGGCCTGTCTTGCGTCTGCCTATCGTGGCTGTCTGCGTCTGGCCTATTGTGGCTATTTATGTACGGTCTATCGAGGCCTGTCTGTGTGGCTATCATGGCTATTTATGTACGGTCTATTGAGGCCTGTCCGTGTCTGCCTATTGTGGCTGTCTGCGTCTGGCCTATTGTGGCTATTTCCATTGGTCTATCGAGGCCTGTCCGTGTCTGGCTATCATGGCTATTTTTCTGTACGGTCTATCGAGGCTGTCTGTGTTCTGCCTATCATGGCTATTCTGTTTGGTCTATCGAGGCCTGTCTGCGTCTGCCTATCGTGGCTGTCTGCGTCTGGCCTATCGTGGCTATTTCTGTTGGTCTATCGGGGCCTGTCTGTGTCTGCCTATCGTGGCTGTCTGCGTCTGGCCTATCGTGGCTATTTATGTACGGTCTATTGGGGCCTGTCTGTGTCTGCCTATCGTGGCTGTCTGCGTCTGGCCTATCGGGCTATTTATGTTCGGCCAATTGGGGCCTGTCCGCGTTTGCCTATCGTGGCTGTCTGCGTCTGGCCTATCGTGGCTATTTATGTTCGGCCTATCGGGGCCTGTCTGTGTCTGCCTATCGTGGCTATTTCTGTTGGTCTATCGAGGCCTGTCCGTGTCTGCCTATCGTGGCTATTTCTGTTGGTCTATCGAGGCCTGTCTGTGTCTGCCTATCGTGGCTATTTCTGTTGGTCTATCGAGGCCTGTTTGTGCCTGCCTATCGTGGCTGTCTGTGTCTGCCTATCATGGCTATTTCTGTTGGTCTATCGAGGCCTGTCTGTGTCTGCCTATCATGGCTATTTCTGTTGGTCTATCGAGGCCTGTCTGTGTCGGCCTATCGTGGCTATTTCTGTTGGTCTATCGAGGCCTGTCTGTGTCGGCCTATCGTGGCTATTTCTGTTGGTCTATCGAGGCCTGTCTGTGTCGGCCTATCGTGGCTATTTCTGTTGGTCTATCGAGGCCTGTCTGTGTCTGCCTATCGTGGCTATTTCTGTTGGTCTATCGAGGCCTGTTTGTGCCTGCCTATCGTGGCTTTCTGTGTCTGCCTATCATGGCTATTTCTGTTGGTCTATCGAGGCCTGTCTGTGTCTGCCTATCATGGCTATTTCTGTTGGTCTATCGAGGCCTGTTTGTGCTGCCTATAGTGGCTGTCTGTGACTGCCTATCGTTGCTGTCTGTGTCTGGCCTATTGCGGCTATTTCTGTAAAAAACTTAAGTTTAATCTAACGTCATTTATACTGGTCATGCTAACTCTTTCTATTTCTTCCAGGAACCTTAGGATTCACAACTGGTGGGTATACTTCATCTACTTTTTTGGGGGGGAAGGCTGGCCCCGTCTGGAGGTCTCATAATCCACCTAATTTTGGGGGTCTGCTGCGCCCCTGCCTTCGTCTTCAGGCAGGAAATGCAGATTCGCTACCCTCGGATTACGAACCATGGACGGGGCCTTCCGCCAAAGAAATTTATAATTGTGCTCGCTGAGCTGTCAATAAATGTATGCTTCGTACATTCCTCTATCTCCCGAGTCTTTCTGGTAGAACTACATTCTTGCCTAAAAACTGTTAAAACTACATACTGTGACACAAAAACATTGTTTTGTTTTTTTTTAATCATAGTGGATTTGGGCATTTATAAAAATATTTAAGTAATTTGTCATTTGAAATAATAACATTTAGTCAAAATAAAACTGTAAAAATAAAGCTAAATAATACATTCACAAATGAAAAAAGCACATAAAACAAAAAAAGCTGAAAATATAAAAATAAATCCTAATTCAAAATATTAATAAAAACTGTAAAAGTATATAAATACAGGTGCTTCTCAATAAGATTGAATGTCCTGGAATAGTTCATTTATTTCAGTAATTCATCTCAAATTGTGAAACTTCTG
This sequence comes from Carassius gibelio, assembly GCF_023724105.1. NCBI lineage: Eukaryota > Metazoa > Chordata > Actinopteri > Cypriniformes > Cyprinidae > Carassius > Carassius gibelio. Next base: position 16,335,253 of record NC_068415.1, on the reverse strand, counting down.
TACTAAATAAACAACAATGCACACTGACTGAAGTAGTTTAAGTCTTTGTTTTTTTTTTTAATGATTTTGGCTCTCAACAAATTACAAATACTTCATAAGACCCCAAAAAAAAAAAGTTAGTGAATTTTTGGCCTTCTGGAAAGTATGTTCATTTACTGTACATGTACTCAATAATTGGTAGGGACTCCTTTTGCTTTAATTACTGCATCAATCCGACATGGCATTATAATAGTAATCAGTTTGTGGCACTGCTGAGGTGATATGGAAGCCCAGGTTTCTTTGACAGTTGCCTTCAGCTCATCTGCATTTTTTGGACTTGTTTCTCATTTTCCTCTTAACAATAACCCATAGATTCTCTATGGGGTTCAGGTCTGGTGAGTTTGCTGGCCAGTCAAGCACACCAACAACATGGTCCTTTAACCAACTTTTGGTGCTTTTGGCAGTGTGGGCAGGTGCCAAAACCTGCTGGAAAATGAAATGAGCATCTTCAAAAAGCTGGTCACCAGAAGGAAGCATGAAGTGCTCCAAAATGTATTGGTAAACATGTGCAGTGACTTTGGTTTTCAAAAAACACAATGGACCAACACCATCAGATTGCACCCCAAATCATCACAGACTGTGGAAACTTAACACTGGACTTCAAGCAGCTTGGGCTATGAGCTACTCTGTTTGTGGCTTATCCTCCTTGTGAAGGGTGTCAATGATTGTATTCAGGACAACTGTCAGATCAGCAGTCTTCCCCATGATTGTGTAGCCTAGAGAACCAAACTGAGAGACCATTTTGAAGGCTAAGGAAATCCTTGCAGGTGTTTTGAGTTGATTAGCTGATTGGCATGTCACCATATTCTAATTTGTTGAGAATTGGTGGGTTTTTGTTAAATGTGATCAAAATTTTTACAATTAAAAGAACCAAAGGCTTAAACTACTTCAGTCTTTGTGCATTTAATTGATTTAATACACGAGTTCCACAATTTGATTTGAATTACTGAAATAAATGAACTTTTACACAACATTCAAATTTATTGAGAAGCAACTGTAGTACTAAAATAACACTGACGTTGGTCTTGCTAGTACTATAGTACTCACTAAAGTACTCATAGTACTTTACTTGGTATCAGAAAGGAAAATAAAAATATATCACTCACCACTAATTTGTGTAACCTGTTACACATAAAACCATATACAGTGTAAATGTTACAAATCTTTGATTCTAGTGCATATCATTAATGCTGAGATAACATAACAGATAAGTACTGTACTTCTTTTGAGACTTTGAGAACCATATCTATCTAGTGTCAGGGTGGCTTTGTATTATTCAACTGAAATTTGCCTGGATGTTTTCAGTGAATGATCTTACAGAGTAACTCTGCAGTCCATCTTGAGGGATCTGATTATAGGGAACAGATTCAAAAGTCTTCAGGTTAACACTGTTGGCAATGTAAATGGAGATTAGTGTCTAAGTTGTCAAGGAAACAGAGTCACTGTATCACAACAAAGACAAATACTGAAGGTTCTGCTGGAATTGAGTTTGTGTGTCAAATCATTTAGATACAGTTAACTATTTGTTTTAGACATTCTAGATTACCAGACAGCAACTGGATAGTTGAAACAGGACAATATTTTAATTATTAATGAAGTGTAATGCGACAACTTGGTACAAAAACTGCATTTTAATGCATTTAAAATTGGAAGAATGACAAGATAAGTAAATTAGCACAATTAAATTTTTATTTTATAGCATCAGTGTATTACACTGTATATAACAAATTCTTAATACTCATGCCAGTGTGGTAAAAATAAACACTTTTCCCCACCTCCCTCAGAAATATTATGATAACATTTTTTTACACTGATAAAAAGGCAGTCTCATTTACCGTGGAAAAAGAGCTTAATAAACTCAGTGGTCACTGCTTCCAAAAGGGTTAAGAGGAGCCTGGGCAGCACTTCAGCTACGAGAACAGATGAGAGCAATGACATTCTGCTGAGGTCTGAGACATGCAGGTCTGAAAGAAAGAGAAGTCCTCCTACAGTGAGTGAACTGCAGATCAGCTTGAATAGATGGTTTATCTGACACCAATTCCTGTCCAGTTCTTGTGATAACTTTGAGGTAAATGCCTGAAAAATCTTCACCTTCACAGTGCCTATAACATACATGTATTCTCTTTTTTGTTTCATTGTTGAACAGCACTGAATCACATTGGAATTACTTTGCCTTTTTGACACTGATCAACAAAAAATACTTTAATTTTAAAAATGAAAACTGATCTCTAAAAAAAAAGTGATTATGATTAGCCTATAATCAGTTTTCACCCTTATATGTGACTCACCAAAACACTTGTGCGGCCAAATGGTTTGTCATAAATGCTTAATGTTAAATGAATAATTAAATGGACTTGTGTTCATTCTCCGATGATTATAAATTCTTCTATCTGCGAGGTCCAAGTTTTGGTGAGTCAGATCTGCGGCAGAACATAAACCATGAGGAAAAACTAGCAACTCTGAAAAGAGTTATAGAAAAGCACAAGCCAGGAGATGGACGTGGCACTGAATATCTCTAGAAGTTAAACCAGTAATTAAGAAATGGAAATGCTTTGCAGTCACAGCTTTATGGGAGAATGACAAAGAGAGGCCACTGTTAGAAATTGGCATATGACATCTCGTTGACAGTTTGCCAGAAGAAGCCAATTGGAAGAATTTGTCTGATGAAATGAAAATTTAGCTTTCTGGACATTAGACTAAATGCCATGTTTGCTGTAAGCCAAACTTCACATGATCAGAAACACACCATCATGTTGTGAGGATGCTTTTTTCCCTGGCAGGTTTGTAAGGGCATAAGGTAAAATTGAATGCAGGAAAACATAGAAGCCCTGACGGAGAATCTGTTTTCAAGCAAAATGGTGACCTTAAGCATAAAGACAAAGCTTAGTATTACAGCGATAGTTCCCAAAAATGAAAATTCTGTCATCATTTACTTATCTTACAGTTAAGTCCCAACCTGTATGAGTTTCCTTCTGCTGATGAACCAGAAGTAGATTTTTTTTTTAATGATGGTAACCAAACAGTTGACGGTTGTCATTCAATGTTGCAAAGGTAAGATTAATGAAGAAGATAAGGTAACACTTTAGGGTTACACTTTATTTTAAAGTGTGTTACAGTGTAATTATACATTTATGTACCGAGGAATATTCATTACTTAACTACATGTTCTTACTAGATATAGTTAGGGTTAGGATTAGGGTTTGGCTTAAGGTTACTCACATGTAATTATGCATTATTTATTGTTATTATGATAGTAAGTACACGTAACGTGTAACAAGGAAAGCTTAAAATAAAGTGTTACCCACTTTAGTATAATAACCATTTCTCACTATTAACTAGTTGTTAATTAGCATGCCCTTCAGTATTATTAATAGACTGGCTGTTTATTAGTGCTTATAATGTACACATACTGCATTAACAAATTTTACATCCCTAATCATACCCAATACCTAAACTTAAAAACTACCGGTTAGTAGGTTTCACTTTATTTTAAGGTGTCCTTGTTACAGTGTAATTACAAATTCAAAGGCAAAATATGTAAGTTTTCACTGCTAGAGGGTACGTATTCAAAACAAACAAACAAAACAAAGGCGTAGTTTGATGACGCCGTGACTGAGTGTGGAATCATGGGAGTTGTCGTCTTCATCCCCACAGCTGATGCAATCCGATGGGACTCAGGCAGAAATCATGTTCATGGATGAGCTAATGATTTATTAATGTCAAAGTGTGAAGTAGTGTGAAGCTGAAAGCCGTTGAGGCGAAATGAGGCCGCTGAAGGAGTGTGACACACCGCTCAAAAGCAGCAGAGCTTTTATCACATGTACGCCACAGTCGACCTCTTCCGATCTTTCTGGTTGTGCTTATGTGGGGTGGGGTGGGGGTGGGGGGTTCACTGTTTTATCATATTAGATATGTTTGAAAGTTCTGTTATAATGATACTCTTTGTGGTATCATCCCCTGTGTAATAAAACGCGTAACATATTAATGCGTCTTTGGTGTTTCCATGTTTTCTAAAAAACTAAACCAGTGTTGTGCACAATTCTGACCCCTATCAGACTTTTACTCCTAGTATTGGTAGGTTTAGGCTTAGGTGTGGGGGAGGGGTTAAGGATTAAGGGTTGGGGTCAGGATTAGGCAATCAGATAGTTTTTTCAATGAGAGGGGTAATAATTTGGCAGAGCGTCAAAAATAAATGTTATTATAATAGTAAGTACATGTAACCTGTGCATCAAGGAAACCTAAACTACCCAACTACCTTACAAGCTATTAATAAACAGCAAAATAGGAGTTTATCAAATCAAAAGTCATAGTTAATGGTTTGTTAATGGCAAGAACTGGACCTTAAAATAAAGTGTGACCGAAGATAATGTTCCAAAATAGGCCATGTGATGAGAGAAGCAGGGCCCAGAGCCATGGGAACGGAGCGAGGCTGGCGGAGTTAGTAAGAATGTGTGATAATATTTGGATAAATAATATTTTGTTATCAAAATTTTATTCAAATGTTCACCAGTTCCTGCCTCCTTCCCCCTGGGTTTTGGCACCAATGTATCAAAGATCATAATCAGGGAAAGAAGGAGGCGGGATACGGCGAACATTTAAATAAAATTTTAATTGCAAAATAAACACAAACCAGGGAGTTTGGCTCTCACGGAAGGCTGTCGCGCACAAACATAACCAAAACACAAAATAAAATCCTTGCATCGTCCTCTCTCATCCAACACTGTTGACACTCCTCCTTTTATCCTTCCGTAGCTCCCCCGTGGGACTCGAGACCGGTGAGTGGCGCAGGTGTTGTGCATTCTCATTAACTCTAACGGCTTCGCTCTGTTGCCACGGCTCTTGGCCCCGCCTCTCTCGTCACAGGCCATAACATGGACGACACCAGAAAAAGGAACTTAACTAACAAAATATTAAGGAACTAATTAGCTAATTAATATGGTAACAGAATAATAATCAAACAGACTGAGAAACTAGGTCAATGAGGAAGACAGAACCAAATTACAAAGATAAATAAATATATGTGACAGTTTTAGCCATTGATTTCCACAGTAATTTTTTTCTTCTTCAATATTTTGGAAGTCAATGACTACCATCAACAGTTTGGTTACCAACATTCTGACAGAACTGACAGAAACAAGAAGTTTTGGGTGACCTATCCATTTAACAAATCCTGATTTCAGTCCAACTGACTATTTATAGGTACCTTACAAAGGCCCATCTTCTCAAGATTCTCATGCAACCTGAGAGAGCTTGAGTAGAAATACATACTAGGGCAAAATTGGTGCCAAGCAATACTTGTTTAATAACTAATTATTATAACTAAGTTTTGGCCAATAGTAATTTGGCAAAAAAAAGATTAGTGTCAAAACAGCCTAAATATGTCCTGTGTGAAGAAAATTTCCAACAGCATGAATCCCTTATAAAGGCACTAATATTAAGCTAATATTTTCAAAGAAAAAAAAAAAAAAATGTTATTTAACTACTGTAGACAAAAAATTAAATAAAAATACTTTAATTCATTACTAAAGGATACTATTTGATTTTAACATCCACATTTTGGTTTTATCTCTCTTTATAGAGACTGGAGAAATAATAAATGGCAATTTAATGTCAGTTGCTATGTTAGATGATTGTGGTGCAATGGCTAGCATTTATGAATAGACATTTTCTGAATTGGCTTGTGAGTCTTCATTCATAAAGTAACACTGTATTTTGTGATGTGTTTTTAGGTGCCCAGGCCTCTGCCCATTATATGTGTGTTCATGAATAGTGGCAGCAAAACACTACTTTGGCAGGCAAATATCATTCTCATTGGCATTAAGTTTTATACAGTTAAAAAATGCAGCATGCAATCAGATGCCAGAGTCCAACACCTCACTGGGCCTGTGGTGCTCACCGTTGGCTCCAGCGTGTGTAAGGATCAGGCATGTCATCTAAAAACCCTTCCCATTTTGAAAGGTTTCAATACCCAGTGGAGCTGAATACCATCATAGCTTTCCGAAAACTGTGTGTAATCCTCGAAACAGGCACCCTGGGGTTCATGCAGCGATTCAGCTCCATTCCATTACAGAGACTCACGTCGTCTGCCACACTATTACAGCTTTTAGCATCTATTATATCCATCTCTTCAATTTCATGGGAGACTCAAAGAATAATCCTTTCACTGTCTGTGCTCCTCTCCGCTGGGTTAAATGACAGGAAAAATAACTCAAACAGAATGAAGGAGCACGGGACACTGAAATCTCAAGGCATGAAACCATTGAATGAAAACAAAACAAAATCAAGAGTATTTTATTTTTTATGATGCTCCAAATGTGTTATTATTGGAGGATATTATTACTGTTATTATTATTTTCATGATTCATAAAGTTGAAGTCAGCTTGAAAGAGATAGTTCGTCAAAAGATGAAAATTCTGTTCAATTTATTTGCTGTCCTTTTATTTTAACCTAGTTTAGAGTTTCTTTTTGCCATATAATTTAAGTTAATGGAAATCCAAATCAAGTTATAAAATAACCTACGAAAATTTGGTCAGTACAATATAAATGTTTTTCATTTTGTGTTACATTGAAGAAAGATTAACATGGGTAAATGATGACAGAATTGTCATGTTTTAGTTAACTATCCCTTTTCTCAACATAAAATCATGTGGTTTGGAAATATTAAATTCTCTGAATACTGGCATCTTTCTTATGTTTATTTTGCTCAAGTACCAAAACAGAAAACCCAATAAGGCTTTTAACACCATCCACTGGTGACAGCTAATAATGGGGCTGAGAATTTGAGCAGGGCACTGAATTAATGCGATTAGTACAAAAGATCTAATGTCTTTGGTCCCAGTAAACATCATAAACTCTGAAACGATGATTAAACCAAACGATTAGTAGTGAACTAATATTATTATCTGAGCACTTACAGTGATGAGCAAGTGTTTATCAAAGAGGGAACCAAATTGGGGAATAACTGAAGGGATATACGATAAAGCCTTTTGCTTTGACGCACTGTTGCTTGATTTTGGATTGCTTTATGATAGAACATTTTTATGTTAAAGGATGTATTTGAAATAACAGGAAAATTTATAGAACCACAGTCCTGTTGTTTTTATATTAATCTTAATAGTCTCTCTTCTGAACCCATTTCAAAATCCCTTGTGTTTGGTTTGAACATCACCAGAATGGACTAATAACATACAATAGAACTGATGGGAAATAAGAGGTGAAGGGGCATTAGTCATTACGCTATAAACTATCTAAAGCACCCATGAGTATGCTGATACGCAGTGAGTCACCGCCTGTGGCTATATTAACAAAATATTTAGAAAGTTCCCAACAGCATTTTCAAATGAACAGCTGAAAGGTTCATTCAAAACCAATTCCTTAGTGGGCAGTTTAGTGTGGCTTTAGTTTGTAGTTTTAGGTATTGGATTAAAATATAAAGGTTTTGAAATATGCATCTGGAATGAAGTTATATGTGGGTAGTATACATTGATATCTCTTGGGAAACAATACTAGGAACCTTTTTATATATTCTTAACCTTCATAACCTTTTATAGGTAACACGCAATGTTGAAGCCATGCAAAGAATTCAGTGCATGCTTGTATAATTTCCAAATGACTTAAATGTGTTCATGCTTTCCCAAAATGCAGGCCTCCCTTTGTGACTTGCACTTTCTATGTTTGCATAATTTATCAGGAAAAAACAATTAGTCCCTAGTCCTACCATGCCAGAGCTAAATCCATCCAGCATGCAGATATATCTCTCTAAAACATGTAAAAAAAGCCCCTAAAAAATGGGGCATTACTCTTTTATCTATCATAACGTTCCACAAAATAAATACAGAAAAGGCGATAATGATAGTGGAATGTTGAAACAGTGTTTGTAATGAAATGTGTTTCGAATATCAAAAAAAAAAAAACTTTAGTTATTTGATTATCAGCTTAATCACATCCAAGAAATCATCAATCCTGCAAACTTCCAATCATTATGCTTATAAAGGAGAAACTGCATATAGGGGAAATAATATTTATGCAAATTGTGCAAAAGGGATTGTTCGCCTAAAAATTTAAGATCTGTCATCAATTACTCAGCCTTGTGTCATTTCAAACCTGTATTACTTTCTCAGTGTTGAAAACAAAATCATGCAAAATGTCTCTGTATTTTTTTTTTGTCCATACAATGAAACATTATAGGGTCTAATGCTATGTTGGATCCCACTGTATTACCAGTTTTTGTACAGAAAAAAAACAGGTAATACATTCTTCAAAATATCTTCTTTTATGCTCTACAGAAGAAACTAAGTTTTGGGATTTGGAACGACATCAGTAAATGATGACGGAATCATAATTTTTTGAGTACCTATCCAATTTAAATGACTGTAGCTATTAATAACCATTTCACTATGAAGAATGACTGATGACAGCATTAAACCAAGCCTGATCCTGTCTTACAGCAACCCAAGAATCCACGTCTAGGGAAGAGAAAATGCCCTGAAATATCACCTGGTTAGAAGATCCCATGTGCAAGGTCAGAATAAAATCATCTCTGCATGCACCCGACTCTGTGTACAAGCAACTATTATCCATAGAGAAGATTTCATTGGCAGGCCAGATTCCAGCTGGACATGCAAGTATATATTTACAACAGCAGGGATCCGTTCTCTAATCATTAGTATTCACCTTTCCTTCCTGAGTGTGAGGAAGGGAAGTGATAAAAACAGCATATCAATATCTAAATATATTTATCCTAATTCAAAGGGGTCCATTGTCCCCCTCTGTTTCTGGAGTGACAGGCTGAGAAACGGCAAAGATGTCCTGGCACTGAAGTGGGGTTTTTGGTGAGGAGGTCTGAGGAGGTGGGGAAGGTTTCCTCTTCTCTGACAGAAGTCTCAGAATCTCCCCCACCTGGTTCTCCAGAGCCGCTAGCCGGCTATTTAATGTCTGGATGTCACCTTTTAGCTCCAGCTTTGCCTCGTACAGACTGTTTTGAAGCACAGTCTGTTCAGGGACAGGCTGAAAGTGAATCCCCCGAAGGGTAATGTCGCCCACTCCAGGGCTGGGCTGCTCATATGGGCTCCTTTCCATTGAACATCTCTCATTTGGGCTCCGTGAATCACCAACCCAGTCAATACGCAAGTCACTTTTTGTGATTCCGCTGTCACAAGAATCAGTCTTGTGTAGAGCACTATTCTCATCAGTCTCATCTCTACTGTTACCGTTTCCGCCGGGAGGCCTTTCGTTAGAATGCCTACCCTCTGCTTCCTGGCTCTTCCCATTTTTAGAGATCACATTTAGTGGCTGGGATACATCCCCCCATTCCTCTTCCTTCTGCTGCGGCTGCTTCTCAAGTTCCAGTGGAAGCATAGGAGACGACCCTGATGCAATGTTTTGAAAACGCATCCAGCCTCGTCCTCTTCCTCTTGGTCTCACCGGACTTGTTACCTTCAGACAATTTGAGTCCTCTACGCCAAAGCTGGGCTTGAGCTCCATAGCCTCATGGTCTTCACTCCCGTTCGGTTCCTCAGTCTGAACGTAGGCTAGGGTATTCTGGATTGGGGTTATCTGCGAGACGGTGACAACGCTAGAACCATTGTTCCCATTTCCCGAGCTGGGCGCCCCATTTTGCATCGGGGCCAAGTGTTGGTGTTGAAGAGGATGGTGGCCCTGGTACTGGGGCTGATATTGCTGCTGATGAATCTGATGGGACAACGGATGGAGGTGGTGTTCCACCTGAAATTGGTTCCTCTCCAGGTCGTGCTGGGATGAACCTTGTGTGCGCATCTCCTTCTGTTGCTTGAACTTTTGGAATAGCTTGCGGACAGGATGGTCTACAGGGATTGACAACGTCACCTCATTTTTCTGGTGCCTCCTCTCCTCTTCCTCCTTCTTGACATCGACAATCTTACGGAAAACAATCTGTGGAGACATAACAATATGTAAGAAACCTGTATGTTTGGAATCCATGTCTGCTTTGAATGAATGAAATAAAGAACTGATTCAAGTTCTAAAGAGGCACTAGTTACTAAGAAGGGAAAGAAGAACTTTTATATTGGTTATATCATCCACTGGCTAATTACATCAGAGTAAGAGCATATTTGTCATGATTAGGGTTGAATAGATTTACGATTCCTCAACTATTCTTCACTCGTGACCTTTACATCCAAAGCAGAGGGGAATAGGTCACCATATTTAACTCCTGATAATACTTCAAATCCCATAGCTATGGAAACTAGTTTCCACCTCAGATTAAATTAATAAAAAGTTTGAAAGTGTCAAATTAAGTTTAAAATCAGAAATAAAGTGACTTTTTTGAAATGTGCAAGAATTGCAAGCATGTTACTGGGGCAGTAGTCTCAAAGCAACATGTTTATAATTCACGTACCCCTTAAAGGTTCAATGCAGTACCTTAAGGGTCAATATTAGTACTATGAGGTTATAATATATAATACCTTTTAGAAGTAGATAAGGTAAAAAGATGTCCCTTTAAAGTTACTGCCCCAGTGACAATATGTTGCATTCCTAAATGTACTATTCTGCACTTTTTCTTCTGACAAGTGCAGTACCGCCGCTCCCTATACGAAGAGTACGCAGTCTGCGTAATGCACCAACTCCCAGAGGGGGCACCATCCCAGTTGATCAAAAAAAACAAACAAAAAAACATGTGCCATTCTCCCATCCACGCTCGTGACTGCTCGAACCTCACGTTTGCAGCTGAATGTTCATAATTGATGGGTGGACATCTATGCCCGGGTAAAGGACATCAGCAATCCGGTGCAGAGAAAAGAAAACAAACAAAAAAAAGGGATAAATTTGGCTTGACGTTGGACATTCGATTGTCTAAAATTTAGGGGACCGTCTTTAAAATTACATGCGATAATGGTATACACTTTTCTAACATCAGTAGCATTTGGGGAGAACGACTTACAGTCATAAAAACAACTGTAATTGTTCATTTAGGTGTCAGCTATAATGCACAATTGAATTGAATGTTTGATATTTATCAAAATAAACTGTAAATTATGCTACTTTTTCACATGGGCTCAAACGCAAATTTGAAGCTCAAAAGCATTTGAGGAGAAAGACTTGCAGTCATAAAACAACTGTAATGTGTTCATTTAGGTGTCAGCTACAATGCACACCTTTTACATTTTTAATAAATATTAATATAAATTATGAATCATTTAGGTAAAAACAAGGCCCGTTTATCACTTTTAGGAATATAATTTTTTTTTCAGGTTCCCTTACAAAAATTACCCATGGTTTTAACAATAACACCACAAATCATCGTTCTTGTATCCATGGTAACTGCAAATTAACCATGGTTTTGTTACTTCAAATAAAAATGTACAAAGAAGCATTAATATATTGTAATATGTTTTTGTTGTTGTTGTTGCTATAAAAACAGACCTATGCCATCAATAGCCTTTAAAATGACTTAAAATGCATTATATACAAAAACAATGAGGCTATAATGTTTGGTTAATAATAACACTGTTAAAATACATAATGTAGGCAAATACAAAATAAACTAAAAGATTTATGGACATGTTATTACAAATGCCTGCAAAGGGAGCCAAATGCCATGTAATTGCTTTTGTTACACTTACAGGACAATCACATCCTTGTTTAGGCTACTGACCAAACATTTATTTCAAATATTCAGTTCATCTTTCATTTTTGGACATCTTTTTGATACCTTAAAAAAAAAAAAAAACATGGTTTTATCACAGTAAAACTGCTTAATTTCCTTCTGCATGATTTCCGAATGCTTGAGACTATAAAATAAATTAGAGTCATAATAAAGATATATCCATAGGTAAATGTCGAGAGCTACAATTGTAATTTGTAAATAATAAAATTTATTCATTTAGTTTTTTATTTGATTAAAGTTCTATTTTGGTGTTGTTTTTCCATCATCATATTTGAGGAAGGGGGGCATAACAATGCAACCCTGCTTAGGGCATCCATTTGACCAGCAGCGGCCATGGACAAGTGTGTTTGTGAGATGTTAAGTTACACTGTGTGATATAAAGTCATAACTATGAGAAGCAAAGTTGTAACCCCAATCCATCTATAAATGGGCATATATCAAAAATAAGAGTTCCTATGAAACCCTCCACCTATCTAGATCCACTATGGGTAATTTAATGTATGCTATTTGTATAACAGTGACATATTTTTATATTTAAAAATAACTTATTTTATTTATTACTCAAACTAAATGCTGAAATGGGAACCACTGTCTGGTTTCTGTTTCAGAAAGAGCCCTTACTGATTTACATATCACTGTAAAAGATGAAGATGAAGTATTTGCTCTCATGCTTGCGGCCAGCTATCCAGTCAAGTGCCATTGGCGTGGTTCCTGAGGAAGGACAGTATTGAGCAGGAAAGTAGAGCACACAAATGAACAAGACTGGTGCTGTGCCAAGTAGGTCAACAGTTAGGTTCAGGAACTTGTACCATTTAAACTACCATTACTTCGAGGTTAACAGAGACCTGTACAGTGATTCAGAGCTTTCCTCTAACAGCAACACAGCACCTTGCAGAAATAGCATGCCTCTCTTCTTTCCCCCCTCATCAGATCTCTTTCAGCTGTGGGTATATGCATGGCAGTAGCTTTGATCACATACGTTTTAATTAGATTGTTAATTAGCCACCCAAGCCCCCTAGCTGAGCACCCTAGGGAGTTCTGCATGGCCCCACCTGACATACAGAGCAGGACATGCAGCAACACATGCAGCTTGTTATTTTTAATCTAATTTCATCACACGTTCAAAGACGAGCCTGAAATAACATTTTGTTTTGTGTAAAACTCTCACTTGTAATAGTTGTCCAACATTTGTATCACTTACACATTACAGTAGAATTTTTTTTTTTACAAGAACTTCTTGAAAATTACTGCATTCTTTTACATCACTATCAGTGTCATGTGAGATAATGTAACCGCGACCGTGCTGACTTCCTCCAGGCAAACATTGGTCTGTAGTGTTAAAAATAGAACAGAGCGTGTCACGTGCCCTTTAGTTATCCCTGTGCAGTCTTTCGGCACCCTGAAGTGCTGCGTCGCATGTCAGTTCTCATCTCCCAGGAGGACTCTGGTAAATAATGAATCCAGCCCCCTTCTGCCTCTTCGTATTATTTAAATGTCGCTTAATGCGAACAGAATGCGATGGGAGTGACAGAGTCAACTACAAAGAAAAAGAAAGAGGGGCCTAGGAACAGTGTGTAGCCAAATACAAATTAAGTGCTAAGGTGCAGAGTGAGAATGCAACAAAAGAAACAAAGGTGTGTGCAGTGATGGACACTAATTATGTTTGGGAAGTGACAGGAAACGGTCCTAAAAACACTTGTTAGAAATAATAGTCATCACATAACTGCTATTAACAGTTGTGGCATTAAATTTGTATTTTGAACTTCTACTTTGTCACTTTTCAGAACAGTTCAAATTAGGGTTTCACTAAAACAGTATTAAAATTCTGGCCAATACTAAACAGCTGTTAATTATTTTTAATGTTAACATAAAAAAACATAACTCATAAATGGTAAAAATCACACTGTAAATCAATGCTACTTTGTCAAAAAAATTATAATAATCAAACTATAACATTATAATATACATTGTGGAAAATATATTCATTTTGAGATTTGCTAAAGATCACGTTATTAAATTATTAGAGTTTTTAAAGGTCAACTTTAAGTGTTAGATGACAATGAAGGCAATCTAAATGTAAAAACGAGAATAAATTTAAAATATACAAATTAAAATATGAATACTATTGGCATTAACCAATACACTGTATAATGCATCAGTAATTTAAACAGCCATACATGTATCTAAACAAACACTTAAAACAAGCCACATCCTTCAGAGGGTAAAGGATACAGTAAGACTGCTTATTATAGCTAAATATAGTACCGTAATCTCTGTCTACCATTATACACCATTACACATTGTATATGAATGTAAAAATGCAGTGTAAGTGATGTTTATAATATATAGATCCAATGTTATGTGCCCTTGGAATAAAAAAAGAGCTGTCAATTAAGTGAAGTGCCATTATGCCCGAATAATAATATACAGAATTTACTCTTTGGACCCAGTTATGCACGCTGTTTAATTATTCCCTTTGTGCAACCTCTTATTGGATAATGACAATTATCACAATGCTCAAGCTATCTGCTGAATAAAAAGCAGAGACAGAAAGAAACAACGTATCTCTGTGGCAGAGGAAAACTGATTAGAGAGTTATAATGATCTGTTAGCATCCATGGGGAATTTTAATGAAGAATCCAATATTTCATTTAAACTCTCAAGAGCAAGCGTTATTATTCTAACATTCTTCACCTGTGTGAAGAGACTTTTTTCCTCTTCCAACAAAGATGGATTTTATAATTGGAATAATTGCACAGGCATGCCGGGTCAGTCTTGTTTTATTTAACACAGCTGTGCGTTCACTCCTGGACAGAAACTCAAACTAATGAGCTGTAGTATTAGACTAGTATGGCTGCATGTTTGAACACCAAAGCTGTCCAGCCTGCAACAGAACTGTCACAGTAGGAGCATTAGGGACAAATCTACACAGCATTTCTTCTAAATTTCTTGAGATAGCATCAGCCCCACACAGCAACAGCAACTCAGGCAATAGTGCTGGACTGTTTCAGAATACTGTGAAGCAAGAAACCTGTTTGAAAACTGGCATTATTTGTCAATACAATGAAAGTTTAAAGGCCGTGTTGCAGGGTTAATTTTTTTATGAGTTTGTGCAATTTGCTTGTTGGTAATAAACATTTAAACTGTTATCCATTGTATTTTATGTTGGTGGGTATCACAAAACGGAATATAATACGAAAAGGTAGGTACTATCTTACAGCTGTCTCCTTTCTCCCACAGTGCATTGCATCACGTCACGTTGGGGAGAGAATTTCCCAAAGCTGCCTGAGAGCATTGAGAGTGACTAGAGAGACGAGTAGCAGACGAGAGTATTCAGATTATAGATAAATAGATAAATACACAAATATATATAGATAGATAGACTAGATATATAGATAGATAGACAGACAGATAGATAGAGAGATATCGTCCAACAGCGACCCAAACCCACTCACTTCCCTACAACACAAGCTTTCCAACACATATAAGTATGTAAGTTTCCATGGGACGGCACCGCCCACACAAGCACCTGCCAAACACAGCGACAGATACACGGCTACGATTGCAACATTTTCACCGGAGGAAGAGATAAACGCTTAGAAACACCCATATAGCTAGCATGATGCTTTCTATTTCTAGATGACAAAGACAAAGTTTTCCAGTTCTACGACACTATGACAAAGGTTACCGGAACTTATCTGAACTAACGTCATGATCACTGCCAATAGTTAGAGAGAAAACGTAGATTTTTCACTCTGTGCTATTCAATGACAGTAAAAAAATATATGTGTCGTTATTGTGCACTGCTGCTCGTAGACTAGCTCCAGTGCTCATTGCTGCAATGCTAAATGATAGCAACTCACCAGGACACTTCACCAACTCTCCACTCATTCTCCTCGGACCATGCATTTAATTAGCTTTGACGGACATCATTTCTTGGCAATTCTTCATTTGCCCTTTCTCACGTCTGGCAGGTTCGAAATTACACGGCTGCGGGCCATCATACATGTTGGCTCTTGCCACCTCTTCCTCATCCCAGTCAATCGCTATAGTTCTGATGCTGCGTTTCAGGCAGGTTTTTGAGCTCGAAATCACTATTTCATACCACGACTAACGACTTTGTACTGTTCCAGGCAAGTTACGCCAAACTTTCTGAGCACAAGGAATTGTAGCTAGATTATTTATTTTATTGCAACGTTACATTGACCTAAAATAGTTTTTTCAACCTGTACCACTTGCATAAACACTGCATCCATAGGCAGAATTATTCATAGGGGCTGCCATCGTTGTTTCGCGCGCTGTGTGACTTCTGAACTCAGTACATCGATCTAGTGCGAGACACGAGTTCGCGGGTGGGAAGTCACGGGTTCGACTCCCGTTCCAGTACACTTTCACGGGTTTAAGGTTGGAAAAACACAGGTTATGGGCTGCCTGGAACGCAGCATCATACTAGGCTGAGGTTACCTTTCCTCCACTTCTCCCCAACATTACGTCATCACCGAGATGCGTTAAAAAAAACTTTAATACCAAAAACGTAAAAAACTGGTCTTTAAGACCATTTTTGAGACATTTTAAAAATGATATACATATCTTGAAAGATTTATGTACCCATTAATCAAAAGTGGTGGTTAACCTGCAACATGGCCTTTAAGGGGTTAAATGACTTGTTTCAGACCCCATTGACAAAAATCATGGACAAACAAACTTCAAAAAATACTCCAACTAATATATTATTGTGTGTTTTACAGATGAAAGTAAGTCATTCAGGTCAGGAACAACATTAGAATGAGAATATAATTACATTATCACAAGATTTGTCAATGTGGTTAAGTTTACTGGAAGAAATAGTCAGTGTAACATATAAAGACCAACATTTTACACTATGTGTGGCTGATTGAGACAGAAGTAGAGCAGGATGCATGAGCTCAGAAACCAGGCCACGTGGTTACAGAGGAAAAAAGACAACATGAATGATTTATTGGACCTAGAAAATGTGCTTTATCTCACTTCCCCTATTTGGAATTAAAGCACATGACCAAGCTGTTTAGGCCAAGATTAACAAAAAGATTAAATAGCAAAGTGAGCATATTAATAAACCTCTCTATAGAGAGGAATTGAGACATTTTACAAGTGCAGTATATTAGTTTTGGTTGCTTTGCTTCAGAAGCATTGTGACATAAATAAAGGTAAGCTAGAGTACTATTAAACAATGTTTGGTTAACTTGATGTGCAATACTTTTGAACAAAGCAATTATTTAACTGAACCATTCAGGAAATGCTCTCAAGAGATGTCCAACTTAAATGGTACAATTACTCATTTACAGTATATGCCTAAAATGTGTGCACTTGGAAATACGGTAAGAAACTCATAATAGCATTTAATCAAACAAACAATAGAGTTCAGCTCTGTAGGATAGTAGGGATAGTATTTTTTCATTGTAAATTAAGTAAATGTCTGGGATATAAACTTATGAAATCAAGTGAGTATTTGGGAGTATTTTAATGTTTTACATTTTCTTTTTTTTAATTATATATATATATATATATATATATATATATATATATATATATATATATATATATATATATATATATATATATATATATATATATATATATATATATATATATATATTATTTTTTATTTTTTATTTTACCAATTGGTTCTCATGCGATACGTATTTTAGGAATAATCCAGGCGATGCTGTCAATTAAGTAACACTCTCAAATACCTGTTTCTTTAATAGATGCATTTACTGTAGTTAAATAAGAAAAAAAGGCCCATTTTCTAAAGAAAACATTCTCAGTCTTGTTTATTTCCCTTGGACGTTGCCTGACTTTGATAAATACATGAAAGTAATGAGAGACACTTTCATCACTCATGACAAGAGCCACATGGAACATAACATGCCCTGACAGAGACTGAGTGACAGACAGCGGGAACGGTGACAGTTATACTGCCCCGATGTACTGTATCCCTTGGGATGAGGTAGATTATGAGGGAAAAGGCCATGACATACAAAAATCCATTTCTTTCTTTTCACTCAGGTTTTATGAATGCCTCTTACTTTTCAAAAAATATATACAATGCATTAAGATAAAGCACATAAAATTAATCCTCTTTTTGCCTATTGATTAGATTTACATTATTTACTTTTATTTAAATTGGTTATTGAAGATTGAACCACCAAAATAAATAAATAAACTGAAGGCTGTTCTTTATTAAAAATATAAATTCATAAAACCTCTCCAAAAGCCAGGCAAATAACATGAGTTATAGACGTCTTTGAACACTTTAACACACCTTTTTTAATTAAAACCGTGTTATTTTGTGTATTTCAATTCAAGAAAAAAAGTGGTAAACTGTATAAAATGTGTGTATGTGTATGTACTGTAAGAGAAATTCATATTTCATAAGTAGCCGAATTACCCTGCACTAGTTTGGTGTTTATCATTCTATATTAAGCAATAAGCACAACCAGCATTGGAAAATTAATCAAAGTCCAATGCACAGCATGACTGCTGACACTTATAGTTTTTCTTGAGAAGCATAAAAACATTCGTCTTTGTTCTGGTTTGCATTGTGACATGGTTTGAAAAGGTTATGAGTCATATTATACCCAGGTGCAGAGATCTTTTTTTTTTTGTATATTATATGATAATCAACTCACAAGGTTTATTTCTGTGCCTGGTTTGAAATTATTCAAATTACTCACATTAGCCCCGCTGAGGTGTAGTAACAGCAGCTGTTGAAAGTTTTTGAGTCTCTGCGGTCTTTTGTACAGCTGTTGATGCTTTAGTTTTGTTAGAAACTGTTGAAACTACATCTATTTGCAGCTGAAGATAAATTAAGTATCTGTGGACTGGGATGCAAGTCGAGGAAAGTGGTCTAAAGCCCTAATTTTAATCTGCTATCCCATGAGCAGAATGAAATAACATGGTAACTTACTGATTCTGGTTCTCATTTAGTTAACATTTCTGAACAGTCCCACTGAAATGTCTATCATGGCCTAATGGTTAGAGATTGGACTCTTAACACAAAGGTTGTGAGTTCGAGTCTCTGGCCGGCTGAAATTGTATGTGGGGGAGTGAATGTACAGCCCTCTCTCCTCCTTCAACACCACGCCTGAGGTGCTCTTGAGCAAGACACCGAACCCCCAACTGCTCCACGGATGCTCCGGGTGTCTGTTCACAGTGTGTGTGAGTGTTCACTGCTGTATGTGTGCACTTTGGATGGGTTAAATGCAGAGCACAAATTATGAGTATGGGTCACCATACTTGGCTGTATTTCACGTCACTTTCATATACAGTATATAAAACAAACAAACAAACAAAAAAATCTCTGGCAGCGTTTTACTGCATGTTGTTTGTTGTACGTATCTCGGCAGTTTAGAAACGAGATGTCCTCTATTGCATTTAAAATGAACATTCCACCTACACTGAAACCTAAACCTAACTGACAATGTTAACAAAAGCAAACGTGAGTTGAAAACTCGTTTGCTGAAGCTACCGTGCTGTTTTAACTTCCTTATACAAGGCTTTGAGCTCTTTTGACTCCTGTATCAATATCATAACCATAATTTGTGTGAAAAGGAGCAAAAACTGTGGGTGTTTTTATTGCCATATTCATTTCACGTGGAAACTGAAATGTGTGTATGGGTAAGTTTTGCAGAAATGTAGGCAGTCATGTATTTCTAACACGCCTTTGTTGGTGTTAAAGCAGGAATGGAAATATTTTTTAGACTGAGCACTTTTGCTTTAAGCACAACAAACACAAAAAGTATATTACTGTGTAATGGTAGAAAATAAGTCACACATTGCGTAGAAATAAAGGGGCAAATAAACTGTGAAGACTGAGACCCACAAGGGTAGTTGTTTTGATGGTTGATGTTGCTCTATTACATATGTTTGGGTGTAAAACAACTCAGCGATAATCACTGTAGGAGATCTGAAATGTGTCCCTGAGTTTTGAAAGAATCAGATGATTTTCTGCAGTGCAAATGGATGTAAAGGCAAAAAGCAGAGGGAATTGAAACAAAAGTGCATTGAGTATTCCAAACACAGCAAAATCCAACAGTGAAGATTAATGGGATCTGGCAGGCATTTATCCTTCCTTTGCATCCCCCCTCCCATTCAACACTCCTCCGCTTTGCTGCTTTAACTATAGCAAGAGCTGAAGATCTGCCAGAGACAGGGTCCACCCCCCATCCCATCCCAATGTTAAGGAATCACCAGCCCAGGAACGCCCGCTCAGCACTTTCCAATCACGGCCAGCCAATCAGCAGATTTTTGCCCACTACTTCAAAGTAAGGACTAAGATAGTCCCTTTCAGACGATCGCGTCCATTTTTCTGCATTCAGACATTCAAGTGCCACTTTTCACTCACCTATAATGCTTCCTGTCAAGAATACATCAGCTACAGAGAGCCTGTGCCATTTTGTAAGCCATAAAATTAGAGTCTCTCTTTGGGGATCAATACCTATCTTGGCCTTTACTCCTGGAGCCAAAAAGCTGCATTTAATCAATTCATGTCTCCTCCCACAAACCTCCAAGCCAACCTCAACTAGTCTAAAAGGATCATTTCTGGATCAGCACAGATTTAATGACAATCAAGTGGAATAAAGTCAGTGTCTCAAGACAATAACAAAGGAGAAAATCATAAAAGAATTGTCTAAAATTTATTATATTATTATTTTCTCAAGTGTGAGTTTGATTATGAACATTTTGGTGAAAAATGCACATTTATGATTCATTTCTAAAGTGAAAAGAACTTTTCCACTGCTTTTCATGTTTGCTATATCAAGTTTCAGATATAATCTACTTAACTATACTTAATTTCCATTATTATTAAACTTATTTAATGTCGCCACAAAGTTTCAAGAATGTAATATAGACTGGAGATCAGGACAAAGGTAGCTTCATGGATCCTTCTAAAGTAATTTTGGTGCACTGAGATATTGCCTTTGAAGTTAAGATGTATCCCTGAAGTAATTCTGTAAGAGAAGGTATATGGCCCATTAGAGTTACTATTTTTATCGATAATATCCACAGTGGCCACAGAAAATATTATAGTGATCTACTTGCTTTGCTTTTCAAACTTATCAACAAAGATTTAAGAAAACTGAACCAGCCTGCAGCATAAGATCAGCCAGTCTCATTATTTACATAACAATTCTGAACATGTCCTGCCCAGATTACAGGAAAAATTTGTACAGATACCTCAGTACTGCCTTCTGGCAATGAGACGGAGCAGCTGTAATTGTTTCTATTCATTATTTACTAAAGACAAATGGAAAAAATGTGTCTTGCCTCCTCTGGGATACAACTGACCACTTTTCTTCCACAAAATCTCTCAAAATGAGCTAATACTTGCATATTCTCCGTCAGGTTTTTAGATGCCTATGTACGGTATGTGACAGCACCCTAACAGCAGTTTGTGCCCTTACAGTATGTGCCCTTGCTATACTGCTTGCCTTGTCACATTTAAAGAATTTTACTAATACCAAACTTTTGAACAGAACAAAACAGTACATACACATTCATACGGATGCCTCCGAGACTAGCATGCAATTTTGGGAAGAATCTGAAAAAACCCTATCCATGTCATCCAGCTAGATAACATTACCTTGGTGACAAATCCTCAGAATTTGCAACAACAATGTAGAGTGCATCACAGAAATCCAAACGTTCATGTTTGCAAGGCATTAAAAATAGATGTAAAAGATCCATGAATGTAAAATTCTTAAAAGGATTCACTGTGGGACACTGCTGGTCAATGCACCAATGCACCAAACAAGTGAGCTGTTCTATTAAGCACGGCTTATTTTCTGGATGCACTGTGTTCTGAGGATTTCTGAATTTATGAATCTTACTCTTGTTGCTGAGAGAGCATCTCTCTGCCTGTCCTGTTGGTAATGGAGGGGATGATAAAGTT
Source organism: Carassius gibelio (assembly GCF_023724105.1). Lineage (NCBI taxonomy): Eukaryota > Metazoa > Chordata > Actinopteri > Cypriniformes > Cyprinidae > Carassius > Carassius gibelio. Next base: position 16,313,636 of record NC_068415.1, on the reverse strand, counting down.
GCTTCGCCCACCTTATTGGCAGGGGTTTGCAGCTTTCCAAAGGCCTTGTAAATCTTGTTAGGAGGAAAGCGTGGCAGGTGTGGAGGATTCTGCTTCCTCTTTGCGTTTGCTGTCTAGATGAATCAGCTCGGGCAAAAAAAGACTCCGATCTGACACTAATCAGCAGCCAAAGACAACAGTTCGTTTGAGACTGGCTTGTATTGTCTGCTGATCTAGCAAAAGGATCGTCTACTGCAGTGGTTCTCAAACTAGGGTACGTGAGGTGACGGAGGTGGAACGCAAACCAATTTTTTGGCATTCATTCTACCCCAACTTAAAGTTAACATTAAAACAGAACATATGTATTGTCAGATGTATTTCTGACAAGCAAAATGCTGCTTCTAATGTAAAAACAGGAAAATGGGAGTGCCACGTAAACTCTCAAATACATGATGTCCAATCAGCCTAACTCATCTTCTGCGGTCAAAACTGACGCCATTTACACAAGCTGGATGCCCGCTGAATATGCTGCTTTAGCAAATCACACTGCTGTTCAATGTATCTTTAAAGTAGAGCAAATATTTACATGGACTGTACATTAAGATCAATTTAAACTCTCTTTAAAAGACATGTAATTTTTTTCATGTTAATACGAGCAAGAATACACATTTCCCTAAATATCCGAACGATAGCAAACGTGACATACATTTTTACATCAGTTCAACAAAATAGGTAATATTTCATGAATATTTAACATCGTGTTTGTTATATAATTTGAAACAAATAATAATAGTTCCAACGAAATCCTATTGTCTGGTGTGCGTCTCCAAGCAGGAATTTCGTTAGTGAATGAATCTGCGGCTTTTAATGATTCCAAGAGTCAGTGATTAATAATCCATTCACAACTACAGCATTTCTCTTCAATACTGAATGAATGAATGAATGCATGAATGAAAGAAAGAATGATTCTCATTAAGACACTGACTTGCCACCACCTATTGGCGGATTTATTTTTACACCTACAAGTACCACTTCCATTTGCCATAATTATTGCTTTATTTATTATATTAATAATACACAATGGAATGTTAAGAAAATGGCATTAAACACAATTAATAAGGATAGAAAATCTTTGCCTCTATAAAAAAAAAAAATTGCACCTGTAAATAAATTTAAGGGGGCAAATATTGTCCTTTAATAGAAAAGGTGTGACTGCAGTCAAAGTGGGAGAGAGGGGGTGAGTAGAAGAATGTTAAATGCCCTAGGGGGTACCCGGCTGTAAAAAGTTTGAGAACCACTGGTCTACTGAACAACGGCCTCGAAACGGGATTGATATATTCAGACATTTCCTTTAAAACTGCCGAACTATGTCTGTCAATATCAAACCATCAAAGCTCGTCAGCTCCACAAAGCTTAATGCGATCTACTCTGACCATCATGAACCACAGGAGTTACTTTAACTAAAAAAGAGAGAGTTCACAAGAACAGTTCTTTACAAAGCACACCGCACAGCTAATCCATGACTGGATATAAAGCTGTGGAAAAATTCACTCACTAACACACTAGTGGCAAAAGGCCTGGGGCTCTGTGGCTCTTTTAGAGTGACCTTTGCTTCAGAGATATTTACAGGGCTTTCAATGAGCTTTTCTCCTTACAATCAGGACCTCAGTGAGCCGTTCAGACATTGACCAGCAGAGATAAGCGATAATGAGGGAGTCTGAAGGACAGCTGAAGAAACCTTTAAAGAAAGTGTGAGAACTTGGGCTGTGAATCTTTTATTTTTATAATAATGCCGCCTCCTAAAACACCTCTTTTTAGCCAAATTCTAAGGCATCATCACAAATATCTTTCGCCCATCCCCAGAATGCACTGTGTTAAGTTCAGTGAAAAAAAAAAATCCAGGATTTTTAGGGTGAATACGATTTTGTAATTAATCACTTTATTCAGTAAGGATGCATTAAACGTGATCCAAAGTGACAGAAAACAAATAATAAAAAAATAAAAATACATTTTCAAATACATGTTCTTTTTTTACTTTCTACTCATCCAAGAAAATGAATAATAAAAGTCTAATCATTTTTTTTATAACAATATTTTTTTATAATAATAAATGTTAATAATAATAATCATGTAACACTGAAGAAAATTCAGCTTTGCCACACAGAAATATTTTTTTAAAGTTATATATATATATAAATACACACACACACACACACACACACATAGTATATACAGTTATTTAAATTATTATACATTTTTCTGTATTTTTGTGTTTGCATTAATATGAATATAATATATTATTATTCAGATATGATTAAATAGTCCAGTAATTACTTATATAATATACAATCAAATATTTCATATGCTTTAACTACAAATTTAAGTTTCTGACCTGCAAGTGAGATGACAATAACATAATAATATTAGTAGGAGGCCAAGCCTCTTTTTATTATCATGCATGATAAAAGTGTGTGGTGTGTGTTAGTTGGTGTGTGTGTGTGTATTCCTGCTGATTTGACTCATGCTTTATTCAGAGTGTGCGCTGTGGGGGGGCATTTCTCCTCAATAAAGCCAGCCCATCAGCAGCGTTACCCAGTCGACTGAGCGCAGCGGGGCGATGGGGCACCTCTCTCACTCCACCAACAAAGAACCAACAGTCTGCCCTTATAACACCTCACACTATTTTCACCTCAGCCTGATCACTATAAATGATGCTTCTTAATTAAGTCTAATATAAACAATGGATCTATAGTCTAAATAATATTCAACAGTAAAATCACTGTATGTACTGTACATTAAAAACCAAAAGTATTAATACGACAAGAATTTTTCATTAGGAGTGAAAGCATGTAGTCTAGTAAGGAAAGCCATATCCCAAGCTCTACAAATCAACTGCATGCAAAATTCATGAACTCAAATTTACTCAGAGACCTTGAAGAACCATAAGCCTTTAAATCAATTAATTTGTGCCCTTAGCAAAGTTTCCTCTCATTAGACAGGTCCTTTTTAGCTATGGCCAGAGGAATTCTTGTCTGTGTCCAAAAAGCCCAGCAGTTCTATGAAAGAATGTAGTCATTTATTTTGTTTACTTGAAAACATACAAGAAGGATCTCCCTTCCCTCGTTATTTAAAAATGACATTAACATACCTCATTTCAGTGCATCGTTTCCTCAATAATATGGATTAGATGCAGCTATAGAGGACATTTTGGATCTAAATATAGTTTTACACAATGCTCACTAATTATGTAACTCAGTGGCAGTAAGGTGCACAGCTAATGTCTTCTAATTGTGTTGTGAGAGCACAGGATCTTTCTTTTGTCAAGAGACCCAAAGTTCTCCATGGGCGGTCTGTCAGAATGAATCATTTATGTATTTAAGGAATGTGAGGTCAGGTCTGAAAGCCACAACAGAGCTCTGAACTCGTTCCAACACAGCACACAGCAGGACTTCTCAACACACATTCAGGTCAAAGTGCACAAGGATGTGCTTGAATCTCGAAAACAAAAACAATCTGACTGATATGGCAAAGGAAGAAAGAAATATAAAAAAATAAGTGCTTTATTTCACTCATAAAGCAGTGAACATTCTTGTCTTTTTTCTTTGTATTTAGTTTTTGTCTACTGTACCTTTTTGCTTTAAATTGAAGATTATCATCATGTAATTCATCTTAGAGCTGGTTGGTTTTATTAAAGTTTTCTAATGTCTAGATGTTTTATGTCAAATGCCAATGCAGGAAAAAAACCAAGACTTGAGAAAAAGTGGGCGATCATGTTAAGGTTCTATTTTCCAAGGCTTTTTAGAAGGGATTCAGCAAAAGTCTGTTGCCATTAGTATGTGATATTTACCCGCTTGCGGAGGTTGCAGGTGAGGATGAGGTTTCGGGAGAAGGAGTTGGCAAAGGCCGTGTAGAACTCCAGCACTTTGAGTAACGCGTCCCTCCGGATGACATGCAGGTCGCAGTATGTCAGAGCCCTCACGTTAGCACAGGCATGCGCCAGTGTGGATTCCTTCCAGAACACATCACCAAACACATCACCCTTACCTAGGACAGGAGACAGGCAGTCTAGTTTGAAATGACATCAGAAATAAAGTTGCAGGAAAAAGTATGCAAACCCTTTCAATTTGCCTGGATGCTTTTCCCACCATGCACTGTGAATTTACACAATGTGTTCAATCAAGACTTGACAACATTTCATTTTTCTGCAATTGCAAGATGCTAACTCAAAATTACAAGAAAAGGAACATGTGTTATTCCATAGCAAAAAACAAAACAAAACAGAATTATGACATGCAAACTAAGCGAAGAAAATACAATAAAACTGTATAAAAATGTGTATTCTACAGTTCAGACTTGTGTGATAAATAGACCCAAATATCTAATAATAATTAATTTTATTCCATTGCAGACACAAGCTTCCATAGCTCTTACATTGGCATAGGTGCAGGATCTTCTAAGTTCACACACCACACTCAGGAGAGAATCTGTACAAAGTACCCAGTGTTCAGTGCTTTTGATGAGGGGCATCATTAGGAGCCCAGCAGGTTTAGTCTGGTGGGTTCAAGTAAATGCCTTGGGGCTAATTAACTCACAGTGTTTGATTCTTATTTCATTTCATAATCATTAAAGCAAAAGAGCATCTGATCCAAATCCCCATTAGAGAGAAGGGATGTTAACGTCCTCTCTACAGTGTCTCATAAGGTCTAATGTCATGTCGTTTGCAGTTAAGTCAGTGAAGGGCACGTCACATTCTTGTGGCAGCGGTACATCAACAAGACTAGAGAGATGAAGAGATCAAGAAATTCTCCATTCGAAGAAAGAGAAAAGTTTTCAAATGTGCCTGTATGCGCACGTGTTGTTTTTATTGTTCATAGTGGAATTGGTTCCTGGCTCAGAGTTAAATACAGAGCTAGTAACTGTCCTTTTGTTTCAGAGACAAAAATAAAGCTGTACACAATTGGACAAATCAACAATGTCTGGATAGTTATTGTTTAGTCCATTTTTAATAAGAGGTTTACGAGCCAGGACTTACTCATCTTTTACAAGAACGGTTTGCATGCCTAAAAATATGCCTTTTTCTGTTGACAACAAATCTGGTCATTGTTAGAGCACTGGCTGCACTGGAGACTGTGTGAACTATCAGTGCACATCCCTGTGAAACAAAAGACTCAACAATCAATGGACGGAGAATCGGTCCCCACAGTTCCATTACTGCAGGATAAGGAGACAGCGTGGACAGAGTAACAAATGCCACATATAACGCAAGGAGCAGACTGTGGGCTTTTATGTTACTTCGGAGAATTAACTCTAGCAAGTTCACTTTGCCAGATCCTGTGTGAAAACCATCTTTTAGGACCCACTGCATTAGTATTCTGCACTTTATAAGTTTGATCTTTTCCGGGCAATTATCCAAAGCTTGATATGTTTTGGAGCTGCGGTGTGTGCCCTCAGGAAAAACCTGTAGAGCTCTGAAGTATTACTGTAAAACAAACTGGCTAATTGTGCAGCGTTGGGCTTTCTTGAGTTTAATGAGAATATGGGATGTTGTGCAGAAAATATTAACAGCAGTAGTAAAGTATATATTACAATAAAACAGTGTTTTGTATTTGTTTTCAAGAATATTCAGGCTGCTTAAAATTTTAAGCATCATAATGTTTTTTCAACATTATTGGCTAAGAAAACAGATACAGTTTATTGAACACACAGTTGATTTCTTGTGACCACAATGGGGAATGTTGTCACTATATATGGGGTAAGTTGTCACAATGGCAACTTTGCCAGTCTTGCTATTATTTAAATCTAAGATTTTCATTGATTGAAGAAAAATTAAATAAAATACAATAAAATAAAAACACAAACTGAAAAGCTTTGGAACCTGAATATATATATACATATAATAGAAATATTTTCTAGGCAATTCATCAAAATTAAGTGCTGAAATTACACAAAAAATAAAAATAAATGCACATTACTAAGATTACTAAAGTAAACTGAAATTAAAGAATGAAAATGAAAATCTTAAAGTAAAAACTAATATTAATAATGTTATATTAGTTAATGGATACTAAAATAGCATAACAACACAAAAATCTAAAAGAATGACTTAACTCACCTAAAATGGCAATAACCTCATCATCCTGAATGACCTCCAGCGATCCAGAAACCACAAAGCAAAGGGTGTCCACACTCTCCCCTGCGTGGAAGATGAGATCTCCTGGAGCGCAGTGTGTGGTCTGGAACTCCACCGCCAAAGAGCGCAGACAGCCGTCACTGGCCAGCCGGAAGGCGGGGTGCTCGTTGAACACCTGGCGGTTGAGGTGCACACAGATGTCTGCACGCATGTCCTTAGGACAGATGGACAGAACCTAGCGAGTAAAGCAAGAAAAGTCATGTCTTAATGACATATTCTCTTAACTTGGTATAAAACCTGAATTTGTTGTTTTTTGGAGCTGCAATTTCATATTATAGAATTTTTGGCTACATACATAAGGATGCCCCTTTATATATATATATATATATATATATATATATATATATATATATATATATATACAGCTACTTATGTAAATTAAAAATTATAATAATATATATAAAATGTAAGGTCAAATATGTAAAATAATCTGGATAAAAAATTATAAAATCATACAGTGAATAAATTAATAAATAAATAAAAGAACAAACAAACAAAGACTGAAAATTTATTCAAACTTAAAATGTTTTAAATTTGTGAGAAAAAAGACAATGGAGCGATATGAGTGATATGTGATATTTTACTGCAGAACATCTTGATTAACCAATCAGAATCAAGTATTACAGAGAGTCAGATAATAACGTGGAGTACGTCAGTAATTAAAATGATAGGCTAGAGCACAGAAATCCATTTGTAAGCAATGAGTTTATTTTGCCTTACTGCGCTTCATTACTTAGGTCTAGAGAGAAAAAAGAAGTCAAACAGAAACATGTTCAGTTGCTGGTGATATTTGGAAATGTCAATTTCTGAATATTTCACTTGCGTGCAGTCTACAGTTAACACCGAGTTGAAGAACCTGAGGTTCTAAAAATATTCAATAATGTTTATACTGTAATGCTATTAGCATACCATGATCAGCTGCCTTTGACACAAGCGTTTAACAAATTAACTTTTATGTATAATAACAAAAGATGATTAGAACTGTTTCTGTCTGTAAATCATAGTTTTTTTTAACTGTTTATTGATTCCAATAAGGACCCAAATACAGTGGCTCATTAATGAGCCTAAGTGTCTCATTTAGCTGAGGGCCTCAGTATTGATTACAGTACAGGAATCAAGTCTCTGTGTTTCTTTTCAGACGCAAAATTTATGGGAGGAAAGTGGTCAAATGAATCTCGCAATGCGATTTCCCTAACTTTTGCACTCATCAAATTACAGGTATTTGTGTTGGTATTATTTAATGGCCGAAAGAAGCATGTATTAAGCTTTTTTGCACTTGAAATGGCTGCAATTATTGTTGTACGTATTGTACTGTATGTACGTTGTTAATAAATCTCCTGCAGAATGGCATTAATATTACATCAAGTGCCCATAAAAAATTAGGCATGTTCTGGATGCTTTTACAAACTAATGTTTCCATTATGTGGAGATGCACACGCATGAAGGCTGTTCTGTGCATGGAAAAGATCTAATACACTTGACCTGACTTCACAAGAATGCAATTACAAATGCAGAAACAAATTACACTTTGTGCCTCCATTACCTGTACAAGGCCTATTAATCTATATTCAAATTCTGATCTACTACTCAGGTCATGATAAACAATGCAAATGAACACTGTTATACACATGTATAACAAATATCTAGGCTTTTGGAACATGTTCTGCTAAATGAAAAGTCACAACATGTACATTTATTGCTTTGCACATGTCCATCTCTGCTGTCTTTTTGAAAATGTTTAAATTTGTCTCTTATGTCCAGTGCCATACATAAATAAATGGAAAAGATTTCTCACCCCACACTGCATGAAAATCAGAGAAGTCTAAATTTGAGCTAGAGGTTGAATAGATCTACTACATTCCCTGAGGGTTGATGTCTCCTGGGATATTATGCAATTTCCATTCCTCTTTTAGAATGAAATACAAAAGGAGGTCTTGATGGAGAGACACTTACACAAAAAAGATGGCCCGCTTTTCTCCACCTCCCTTATTTTAAGTTTGACATTTCTCACAGCATGACAGCATTTCTCTTTAGTTCAGTATTTGGGATTGCACTGCTTACATCCAAATGTCTTCATCAGAAAGAGAGATGAGGAAACTGTAATCCACGATCAAAACCACATTCTTAGCCTTGCTTAGCTAAATTAAAATAAGTTTTCCAAATGTGTCTTTCACAAAAAACACTGATGAAAACAGCCACGATGGCCCATGTTTGCAGAGAATAAACCTGCATAAATAATGCCACTATTGTATATAAGGGTTTTTCAAATATCCCTCCAATCTTTTTATTAGATCAAAATTAAAATACCCCAATTTATTTCCAACAAAATATGTTTCTTAATATATATTAATATATTAATATATTCAATAAGAAGAAAAATTATAATTTCCCTCATTAGGGCTAATGAGGTATTTGCTAAATACATCAGAAAGAGGAGCAGGTTACCCACCTTCTCTGTGTCTATGCCTTTGGTCATGGCCCATGTGGACACAATGTAGTCCATAACTCTCTCGCTCAGTCCTTTAGGCACCTGATAGAGCTTCAGGAAGTCTCTCACATTGTTCAGCATCTCATGGTAGCGATTGGTGTTCGTGTACATCTGCTGAAAGATGGTGGTCACGTTTCCAAAGATGGTGGCGTACAGAAGAGCTGCAGATCACAGAAGGGCACTTTAGAAAGCTGCTATATATAAAAATCAAGGGCTAGACTCAAGTGAGAGTGTCTAGAAGTATCTGGAGAGAAATGTGGGTTGTGATTTTATTTTTATTACTATATTATAACTATTATTATTGTCAAAAACATTAGTAATGTTAGGATTAATATATTAAGAACTAATAAAATCTGCCAAATGTCAAAGAATGTTTCAAGTATACACAGAAATTCTATTCAACGCCACAGCCAGCTATGTAGCTTTTTAGTCTGCTAATATATCTTTGCCAGAAAACATTGGCAATATCCCCCTAATCCTATCCCAACTTACACCCGAGCGTTTCCATGGAAACGCAGACCAAAATAGTTTCTGAAATCTATTGTTATTTTGTTACCAGTATGTTCTGAGAGGGCGGACAGGAAAAAATGGCTCAGACAGAAAGGATGAACAGCATCAGCAGAGAGGTAAGGTTCCAGTGGAAAGCGAGAGGCACTTCAAATCACATCAGTGACTGACAAGAGCCCAGTCCTTCAGAGAACAGAGCAGGGTCTGTGCACCAATCATCCTCACATTCACCCGCTTTTGACACGCATGCCAAAGACCAGCAGGAGCTTGATCAACATTAACGGTCTATGCAAACCAAAGCATTAATTAACTGCACATGTGAGTGAACGGAGGCAGAGTGATGATAGTACCGTCTGCACTCTGATGCAGCAATTCATTTCTAGCCGAGACACCAGCGACGCAGATCAATTTTGGGCCAATGATTCATCCGTGTGTCAGTCGTCTGCCTGTTTTTACTAGTGTTATCAATATGAACGAGTGCAATAAAGAGTCATCAACTGAGACATATTTTAAACTTGTCTGGTAGTCTAGAAATGTATGCACATAAGGCGATTACGTGCCAACCCACACGATTACAAACACCAGAATGAAAACCAACAGGGTCATTTAAACAGTTTCATAGAGCTAATTGCAACACAATTACAAATACAATTCAATTCGACATGATGCACATGAGACATGTGTTTAGTGAGTAATTAAAGGATAAGTCCGAGTTTATAGGTAATCGATTAGGTTCATTTTTCAATGACTGAGTTCACAATGGTTTAAAGGTCATGCAAGCAAACGATAAACTAGAAGAAGCTGAGCTAACAGAATCGAGAGTCTCACTGCATTACACAGACTATGTGGAAATAGCAAATTTAGGGGAAACTAAAGAAGAAAAAAATTCAGAAAGAGAGAAAATGGGAAAGGATGATGTAAAGAAATGTAAACATAACTGGGGGTGGGGGGGGGTCTTTAAAAAAACTCTACCATTCAAAAGTTTGGGATCAGTAAGTTTATTTATTTGATATTTTTTACTCAATCTTGCAAGAATGCATTTAATTGGTCAGAAGTGACTGAGAATACATGTTTAATTTTACAAATATAAATATGTAATTTTTAAGAAATTGTTCTTTTGATGATGCCCTTTGTTGATATTTTCTGGCATGAAACAGAAAAGATGACATTAAGCAGAATATCCAAACTGTTTTTTTTATTTTTATTTTTTCCCACAGTAAAAGTGGATGGTAACCACGGATGTGGAAAAGTGTCCATAAGCAAAGATGATATGATTTGGAGTTGAGAGGATGCATGCGAAATTATGAAATTATCTCTTCAGCTTTTAGCACTGCCTCTGTAGTCTTACTTGATCTCCATGAGCGTCAAGCTCCATCAGTTCTGCATTACTTCACATTCATGGCCTAATCAAATCTACTGGAGACATGATAGTGGGTGGTCCCCTCTTGAGAAGGGAATATTATATTCCTATGGGTGTTGGATAAATGTTGATTGATGGAGGCAAAGAATGGTTGCGTGTTAGCCAGACATCATTTCTCATCGTCATTTCTGGCACCATCGTTTTCATAAATGTCTTCTCTCCTCCACTGAAGCAGACATTTTCTCATTAGGTCAGGGTAATAGCCAATTTGATGCCTTTTTATGGGGCGGTAATGGGAATAACAAAGGCCTTGCAGATGCACTTTTGATGATGGCTAATGAAATAAGAAAGAGTGGTACCGGACTGGAGAGGATTTTCGATTGGACTTGATCTTTCATGCGCTGCAAAGAGGAGGAGGAAATAGTCACCCTTACCCTTTGCAATTACAGTAAAATGATTCATGCTCTGTGGAGGAAGCTTGCCTTGAGCTGTTTTACTGTATTCAGACAGATTCTGTATTCTGAGTGCATGTAGAAGGTTCACCTATAAAAATGTCGTCCCAGGCCTGGAGCAGCCCAGATTAGAAAATACTGTTTATTGTTAAAAATATTCGAAGGAAGTGTTTCCCAAACAAAAGGTCACAGCCACCAGAGGTCGATGATGGAATTGCAGGGTTTTGTGAGATTGTGAAATAAATGGCAATTTAAAAAATTAAACTTTTTAAATAAAGTACCTAAAATTTTTATAAAATATCAAGTTTAGTGGTCATTATACAAAGATATTTACATTTTAGTGCATATCTCAGATTTCAGGTGTACTTCAAGTACTTTACATGAAATTCATATGTGTACTTCACAAGAAAATATTAAATGATAGGGATCACGTGTGCTTAATTTAAAAACAAAAACGTGTCTTGCTTTTTAATTAATTCTCTTCACCAAAAGGAAGGATAAAATATACTAAAGCTTATGATATAAAATATTAACGGCACCTTTAAAATAAGTTTATTTTTCCTATTTTGCATAAGCATTAACCTCAATCAGTATTTTTAGATTTCTTTGAAAACCAGACCTAACGTCATTCGAGTCCAAATATCTTGTTTTCAATGGAATAGTCCTAAAAATTTAAGTTTGCTGAACGTTTTCCGTAAATGTTCATTTTTGGGTGAACTACTTTCCTTTAAGGATGTTTCAATGGCCAGCAAGTCAAAAATACTGAGTAAGAACATGATTTTTTTTTTCAATGTTGAATCACAATTACTGTCTTTTTGAATAACGAGCCCAGTAAAGGATCTACACTAGGCACAGCGATTCCCAAAGGCATCTGGGTCAAATTAACAGACTGTTCAGGCAGGTGTTAATAGCAACAGTTTTGATCCATTCTAATCTGTATCTTTACACTCAGCTTTGCAAAAAGTCTCAGAACAATCCCTCAGAGCGCCTTTACTCCGAGCATCAAAGGAATGATGCATTGCATCGCAGCATTGAAGAGGTTACGATCTCTAGGATGTGACAGTGATATTAAGAGCGATGACAGCACTACAAAGCGAATCCCTTGTAAAAGCTCCACTGCTCAATATCCAAGCTCTTATTAAATATTTACAGGGCTGACTCATGCGCTGCTCCAGTGAGCTGTGCTGCCCGGTGGCACGAAGTCGTGAGATGCAACCCCGCAGAGTCCACACAAGCCCTGCACGCGTAATTGTGTTGAACACATCCCAAAATAATAAGCGCAGCAATGTAGGACAATATTAACAAGATTAGGAAGGCAATGACTTAATACATGTAAGGCTGAGTCCCAGAGCTCCACAGCGACTTGATTTTGTTACGCGTGAGAAGTGGGCCTGTGAGCTCTGAGACGCATGTGGAGGAATGCAAATGTACTGTGTAGTCAAGCTTGCTATTCAATTCCTCCTCTGGCCAAAAGTTTCACACAGGAAAACATTGTCTGCGCGCTGTCTGTGATGTATTGAGAGACTGTAATTTACTGTTGGTAATGAGGCTATCCTATTTGGATATATAACACAATGTAGTATTTAGCACTAGGACAAATAAAATCTAAACACTAGTGCTGTTCAGATTCTATTTACCAGCATCCACCATGGCACAAATAATGTGACTTAAAGTGTGTTTTGCATGTGAAAGATTATGGATTATGTATGCCACTTAAAAATTAAATACAGTATATAATTTATTCAAAAGATCATGTTTTAGTGCACAATTGTGTGCTTTTAAGGCCTCTGCTTATTTTCTATTGAAGTGCTGAACAGGAACAAGGTGTGATGTCCTTCATCAGCATAGTCTGCTTCAGAAGTGTGAAGGCTGTGGGAACCTCACCTCTAGCTCAGCTTGATCAGGTAGAACTGAACTCAGCGAGCAGATGCTGAAGGCCAGGTGTTTGCACAGTCACCATACTGACATCAAATTCAAGATCTTACTGTAACTTCATGAAGAATAAACTTTATTAGCATTAAAATAACTGGTTTAACCATTCTAGTTTCTTAGAACTCAACGCATTTCTCTGACTTTTGCAAATCGTTTGTTTGTTTAGTATGCTCCTGGCAGAGCTTCACCATCAAGTATTAAAGGAATAGTTTGCCCAAAAATGAAAAATTTAAGAAATTCAGCATTACATCACTTGCTCTCCAATGGTTCTATAGCAGGAGAGTGAACTAGAGTCTAAACAGATGACACAAACATCACAATAATGCGTCAATTATCATGCATCTACATTAACATTTTTCTCTCATTCTGACGACACCCATTCACTCCAGAGGATCCATTTAGTGAGCAAGTTATGTGTTTTTAAATGGCCTGAGGATGCACATTTTCAGATTTTTGTGTAAAATATTCCTTCAGTACAATCAACAGCAATATATCAAACAGTAACTCAGCTAAAAAGAAAACATTTTCACTCTCTATCAATGATTAACACTAATTTGATGATGTTAGGGTAACCTTAATGGACATAGATTATAGGTCAAATTTAACATGTCGTCCTTCAAAAGCTTTTTCTTTTCAGAAGTAATGGATTGAAAGTATAACAAAAGCAGGGACAGTCCCTCTGGGGCAACCTGGGGTTAAGCACTTTGCTCAGGGGCACAATGGTAATAGGGCCATGTGCTGCACTTTAGGCAGTTACGAGCATGTCATTTTGACCAAAGGAGACCAATTAAATCCACAATTTGAGCAGAACCCTCTTGCGTAGTCTTTAGTTTTATCCCTCAGTGCTACTTCCTATGAGAGGGGTTCTATAGAGGAGAGATGATGGCTGACATGCTATTCGTTCATACAGCTACAGTGGTGTACATTTATGTTGACTTGTACGTCCAGTATACTGTATGTTCAGATATAAAGAGCTAAAGTCCATGTTCATATTTTTTTTAGCACAAGTGAATGTGTTTTTGATGACACATCACTCCCTAAAGTAATGCAACTGATTACTGATTTGATTACTTTGCTAAATTTCTAACAAACGAAACCAATCAAAAGCATCAGAAAAGCATCACTTTACTAAAAGGCGTCGTATCTCTAGTATCTACCTACCTAGCTACCTACCTATGTTTCTGTTTATCTATTTACAGTATCTATCTACTTACCTACTAACCAATCTGTTTACTTAATTGTAGTTTCTATCTGTTCTGCAACTTCCAAAAATTGTGCTCCCTGAAACACCTCTATAAATCTATGCCCCATCTCAGAAAAAAGAAAGAAAGAAAAAGACTTGACTGATTCGATATTATTCTATAGGGCTTATTTAGGGCCTTAAAAGTACAGAAAGCCAAACATTACATTTATTTAAAGCTGCGTCTAGCACGATACACAAGGCCGAATGAAAGAAAGAACTATGAAATAAGCCTTCTGACATTACTAATGCAGCTGAGTGAGCTCCTTTGATCACTATCTGTATATAGATAACCACCATACAACTATATAGTGCAACTATATGTATCTGTAAAACCCCACCAGACATAGATGGAAATTAAAAGAAGAAATACCAAGGGGCGAGCAAAAAGAGCGCTCTCAGATCAAACCCTCCCACTTAATGAAGATATTCAAACAAATTCTTAAAAAATGATATTAAAACATGCTGTCTTTAAAGAAAAGATGCATGTGATGAGATTTTTTACAACATTTCACTCACTTCCACTTCTGTTTAAAAATCATCATTGAGAAACTGTTTGGCATTATGTGAGCATGGAAGCAAAACTCTGAGTGACTGATTGAAATGTGCAGCACTCCTTTCGCTAGATGTACAGATGTAAGACTGCTGATCTAGTGATGGGTAAAGACGTCTGAATAACGTGACTCATTGCTAACAAGGATTATATTAGCATTCTTTCAGATTGATGAGTCATCATCCAGAGATCTCCCTGAGCATGATTTATTCAAGAGGAGATAGAGTTGTTCCTCACACTTCTGCAGTAATGATCAGTATGAGGGGGACAAAAGGTCCGCCCGGAAGGCAGAGGTTAACAGAGATTTGAACAAGTCATATATATATATAGATACATACATAAATATCGCTAGAATCACATAATAATTTTTCCCCAAAGGACAAAGAAAACCAAGAAAACATGATTTCTCTGTATTACATAACAGTTTTGAGCCATGTACTAAGCTTACGTATTTAATGCACGTTCACAGTCGGGTCATCATACAGGCTTGTCACTTTCAGTTCCATATTTCTGTGTTAATAAATGAATGTCATATACGCTTTATTTACTTTATAGGTGAAGAATACAGTAGCTCCGTAAAGGAATTATGCAAATCACATAACAAAACGAGAAAGACTGAATGACAGGATCATTTATAAATCTGCCACAATCATGAGTGGAGGATGGTGTTCCATTACTGTACACATTGCTCCTTTTGTTTACTGTAGTTACAAATGTTGGGTTGGCGAGAGATTACAAGGAGCTGTTAATTATCAAGATTACTTCAAAATATTGAAAAAAGGAAATGTGTGTATGCTAGCATAACTTCCAGCAAAAACAATGCGATAAAACCCACCATGCTGCAATATTTCATTGGTTTGACTGATATTGATTTACTGTACATATATGCATGCATGAAAAATTACCTCATGGGTAACACTGCCGCCTAATTAAGTCGGACTTTGAGTAGTTAGTGAATAAAATCCATGTTTTTGTGCTGAAATACACCAATAAATTGATGCAAGTGTTTAGTGAATTATCCCAACCATCTTTCTGATACAATTCAGTCATTTTTCAGCCCTTATGAGGCGATGACCCAGATGAGCCTGTAATTGTAAGTTAATGTAATGCTCTAGTGCTTGGAGGAATAAACTCGGCTCAGTTCCAGCATCAGCCCAACAGGGATAGATGCCTTAACACACGCGGTCAGCTTCAGCAATTACTACAGTGCCTGAAGGCAGACACCATTTCTGTCCATCACTCTATTTCTCTCTCCCTGTGTTGTGCTTCTCTCCCATATCATTTAATATCTCACCTCTGCTCTTTGAATATTACTATAGAGCAGGACAAACACATTTTGTTCTTAAATAGTATTAGTTATAGATTGTAATAAGTAATACCAACAATCTCAACTGCGTAGTCATACTATGGTCATTACCCTGCAAGTTGTTGGCATCTGGCTATGATATTAGAGTCAAAAAAGCAGAGGGTGTTTGACGGTACATTTCTTCACAGCTGTCATGCAGCATGCAGCCTGTGACTCCTGTGTGCTGTCAACCTGCTGGAGATGTCCGGGATTTGCTCTTGAGCGAGTGCCACATTCACAGTCAATCTGTAATGTGTCACTTAAGATGAAGATTTATAAGGTCCACAACAGGGTCAGAAATTAACTTGGACTCCTGAATTAATGCCACACTCCAAAGTGACCCAAATTTCAAACATACACTCACTGGCCACTTTATAAGGTACACCTTGCTAGTACCGGTTTACCTTCAGAAATGCCTTAATTCTTCATGGCATAGATTCAACAAGGTGTTGGAAACATTCCTCAGATTTGTGACATGGTGCATTATCCTGCTGGAAGTAGCCATCAGAAGATGGGTACACTGTAGTCATAAAGACATGGAGAAGGTCAGCAACAATACTCAGGTAGACTGTGGTGTTTAAACCATTCTCAATTGGTACTAAGGGGCCAAAGTGTGCCAAGAAAATATCCCCCACACCATTACACCACCACCACCAGCCTGAACCATTGAGACAAGGCAGGATGGATCCATGCTTTTCCATGATCCATGTTCTTTACACCGAATTCTGACCCTATCATCTGAATGTCACAGCAGAAACTGAGACTCATCAGACCAGGCAATATTTTTACAATCTTCTATCGTCCAATTTTGGTGAGCCTGTGTGAATTGTAGCCTCCGTTTCCTGTTCTCAGCTGAGAGTAGCAGCACCCGGTGTGGTCTTCTGCTGCTGTAGCCCATCTACTTCAGAGTTCAACCTGTTGTGCATTCAGATATGGTATTCTGCATACATTGGTTGTAACAAGTGGTCATTTGAGTTACTGTTGCCTTTCTATCATCTCTAACCAGTCTGTCCATTCTCCTCTGACCTTTGACATCAACAAGGCATTTTTGTACACACAACTTACACTAATAAAGTGGCCGGTGAGTGTCTATGTAAATACAAGTGTCTGAAATGAAATATATAGAGTTGATTCTGAGTGGCATTTTTTTTCTGACTAGTATTATACATACACATTTAATTTTACTTTAGTTAATTTTACTTAAAATTTTTACCAAGCTGATTGCTCACTAAAAACTCCCATTTTCAGACTGATACACAAACTCAGAATGCACATAAACACAAGAGGTGAGATTTATCGCATGGACCACTCACATCCAGTCATAACCATTCATGTCCAATCATAATGCGAATGAAGGCATTGCTTCAGTTTGCATCAGTACTTTGTCAATGCATTGATTTCTATAATGGAAGTATCAGCTTCAGTTTTTCCACCTGTTGTTTATCCCAGCGTTTACCCCTCACATCACTAGCTCCGCCTTTGCGCCATAGCTCATAACCAGAAGAGAAGAGGAATCGTTTTGAGGGGGAGAGGAGGTTACCATTTATGATTAAAGATTACAAGGGAACATGAATAAAAAATAAAAAAAAGAATGAAGTATACAATAGAATGAATTCAACGAAGGTACAATAAACACTACAGTATTCCATAAAAAAATAAGAATTTTCCATTTAGATTTCAAGGTGACTTTAAGTAATTTTTTCCCCTTTTCCCCGAAATAATTTCCAGTATTTCTATTACCTGCAACAGCCCTATAGTGTCTTACTATTTAAATGTATTGATTCAATTTAATTAAGAATTTGACACAAAAGATGATGCATACATTTAATTAGGTTAGAAAAAATTGGGCTTTATAAAGGTAAAAATCGATTTAAACGTATTGGAAAAGTTAATTTCTGTTAGCCCTGAAAACTAACCACCATCACAGAATATGAAGATATTTAAAGGTGCACTGTGTAATTTTTAGCAGCATCTAGCAGTTTGTTGCAACCAACTGCTCAGTCCCCCGCTCAATCCTTCCTTTTAGAGAAGCTATGGTGGCCGACACTAAAGATGCCGTCGGTAAAGACAGCAGAGAGCAATGAGATTTCTTTACAAAGGTAAATCAAGGAATTATATTTATTTAATTATTCAATAAATCAATGTTATTGCAAATGTTAATGTACTTGTTCATCATTGTGTCAGTGTTTTATTCGCAAAAGCAACAAAGAGACGAAACATGCTGTGTAGAGCAGTTTGTCCGTTTAGGGCTACTGTAGAAACATGGTGGTGATTTCCATGTAAGGGGACCCGCGGTGTTTGTAGATTGAAATAGCTCAATCTAAGGAAATAAAAACATGACGGTTCGTTAAAGGCAGTATTAAAACCTGTCCAAGTACCAGCACAAAATAATTAGCAAAATATGGTCTAATTATCGTTATCAACAAAATTCAAAATAAAATATCAACATATCACTTTTTGTCATTATCGCACGCCCCTATATATATTCATTCTTGTCCTTGTACATATTTTTGTCAGCTACTATTTTAAGAAAAAATATATATATAAAAAACTATATTAGAAAAAATGGCATTTAGAATCATAAAGTTAATTTTGGTCACTTGACATTTCCAGAATGCATTTATCAGAGTGCACTCTCTCTCCTTCTCAGTAGTGAGGTCAGAGATCTCTCCAAGCTTACAACAACAGAGGGATTTACATCATGTTGTCTATCTTCCCGAAACTAACCCTCCTTCACCTACTGCATTAAGTAACCTCCTCCTCTCTCCACATCGCTACAGTCAATACAGCACCTCAGAGAGGCACTCAGTGCCCTAAAGCTGGAGATGCACCACAACAGTCTCTATCACTTACATTTTCCACATCTGTCTCCCAGCAGTGCATGCTGGTTTGTGTTCATTTTCAACCCCAGTTTAAGTGCAAACATTTTCCAACTCCATTAGGCAGTAAACAGGCAAGAAATCTCTTGACGCCTACACCCTTAATAGTTCACAATATTAACTGACCTAACCCAGGGAATTATGAGTCTCCTGCCAAATGCGAGTCAGGCTTGATAATATGCTGGAATATTGACCAATAAAGGTGTCTGGCAAAACACCAAGAGCTCAAAAAAATTGTGTGTCAGAGAATTTATCTCAAATTAATGCAGTTATACATGCATTATGCTGATCTTAAATTAGACACAGTTTGACAACAAATTCAGCTATTTATACCCGTTCTGTACAGCATTGATTGTAGGTTCAGTATACCTGTCATTTGAATGGACTGGGAGATCAATAAACCCTCTGGACCTTAAACTCCTGACACTTTCTACCCCCTACTTAAAAAGATGCACATAATGATGCATTGCATAATATATTTCAGCCACTGTCCCTGTTTGCTGTAAGACATTATGGGCGATCTAGTTTCTCTTTCCCAAGACTGGAGCAGGAGGAAAATGATTTGATTTACATTTGAATAGGTGCAAACCCAAAATGTCTTGGCAGAGAAAACAGCAGATGATTGTCAGAGGTGTGCATATGAGAGAGAAGACTCATTAGAGTAATTATACACCAGGATACAACATCTTCGGGTTTGACTGTCCTTCAAATAGAAGAATGAGCCTTTTGCTATACCTGAGGTGCACTGAGAGCAGGGCTATAAATACAACTTAATATTATTGTACAATTACATAATAAATGTAAAGAAAAACTGTAATTAATTCCATAATAATTTATGAAATGCTTATTTATTTGATTAAAAAAATGAATCACTTAAAGCACTGCTATTATCATGAAATTATATTACATCACATGCTATTATGAAGAACATGAAAAGGAGAGATGGTGAAAACAGCATCTGGACAGCCATGAGCTCAGGCACAGTCAGTATTTAGTCAGAGATGGCAGATCAATAACTTCACAAATGCAGGAATGCATCAGTGTATTGCACTGACTGAACAAGTTAACACATCAGATTTCTTTGTGAATACTGCTGCTTATCGACATATGAAGCATGAAGAAAAGACATCCAGAACAACACTGTGCGACTGGAGTGCGAGTGGAAATGACTTTCCCATCGGGGTGTTTCAGATGTCTTGTCATACGCAACACATTCAACATGTCTAATAACATAGCCGTCATAGACTGATGTAAGTCTCCTTGAAATTATAGCTGTTGAAACAAATCTTACAAATCTAACTCTTACTGTCTTTATTACTTATAAATTCCCTCAAAACAAGTACACTTTAGCATACTTTTAAAAAAAGTACTTACTATGGAAATAACACTACTATGGGAATAACAATAATATACTTAATAGCTGAATGAAATGTTTTCTAACACTTAACTGCATGCTAATTACAATTGAATGAAAATGTAGTATGGTTTAAACAGAGGAGAACAGTAGTGAAGTATTTTTTACTTAACTCAAGTAAATTAAAAAAGTATCTATAGTTTTTTTATAGTGTTTTTCTTCAGAAAACCTTACTTCACTACTTTCCAAAGCATAATGTCTTACTCTTTATTGAACTAAATTTCATATATAAAAGTTTTTGTTTGTTTTATCTTTAATACTTAAGAACAATAAACATGTAGCACTTTCTTGTATTCAAATTACAAACATACTGAAATTTCTGAATCTTTATGTATACTCATAAACTGAACAAGACAAGTAATGTAACTTTTGTTTGTTGACATGCAGAAAATGCACAGACACTTGAAGACTATAATGCCACTTTATGAGATGTGATTCCATTAGACATAGATCTGGTTCTTCTGATAATGTGTGCCTCACTGAAGGAAAATGTCTCCCCTGTGCTGACTGTAACAGTCCCCTATAACAGTTGATGCTCAAAGATAGCTCAAAACGAGCCGCGGAGGGTCATTACGGCTACTGCCGAGCTCTATGAGATGAAGAAACTATCATATCGGTGTACCAGGAACACATAAACCTTTGGAAAACCCTTTGGGTGAGACCATTACTGCTGACTGAACTGTACTGCAGCAGCACTCTGGTCACTGCCAAAGAATGGACAAGGTTTATCGGTAGAGTCAAGCCCTATGAGACTGTGGTCACATGACCGCTTGGCCCCGAGGAGTCCTGATGCACAGAGCATCAGTTCCCTTACTCAGCATACACTATAAGTCTTAACCTCGACAGTATTAAAATGTGATGTTGCTCGGAGTCTTCTGAACTACAGCCTCGCATTTGTCTTACACCCTACTCAAGAGAATGAGCGAGACAAAGAGAGGGAGATGTGGACAATGTGGGCAATTTGTTATGTAATGTAAGTGTATGTATGTTTTATTAATCAGTCCAGGCAGCTCTTACAGGAATAGTTCTCCCAAAAATGAAAATCCTGTAATTTTCTCATTCTCATGTGGTTCCAAAACCATTTGATGTTTTGCTTAGGGACATGAAAGGATCATGTTGGAAATACAAAGCACTCTTTTTCACAAAGCACAGTTAAAGAGAGAAAAACGACCTGAGAACTGGACCAGTAAATGAATGCTTCTTTTTAGCTAATTCTTTTTAAATAACTGCTTGATCTGATTCTTTCAGGTATATTGTTATTGTCCACTAAAACTAAAAATGAGAATGAATCTGAAATAAAATTAAGTATAAATATGATATCAAAAACATGAATGTACAAAATATAAACAAACATTAGTAATGTTGCCTTGGCAAATAAAAGTAAAATCAGTGTTGGCTAAAGTACTAAAATAGCTAAATCTGAAATTAAAATAAATTAAATGTAAGTTGAATTATTTTTAAATATAACTAAAACTTAAACTAAAAAGGCTAATTCACAATATTAATAAATACTAAAAAAAGTATATAAATCAAACAGGTTTTATATATGTCTGGTTGGTAAGAACAATATTATATAATTAACTTATAAATAACATATATATGTGAAGCTTCTTGAAAATATCTTATTTCATATTCCACTTAAGTTTTTTATTTCTGGATCAACTGTCTCTTTAAGGGCCCCAGAAGCAGCAGAACCTGCTCTCTCTCCTCTCTCAATCCAACAAAGATACACTGAACCTTAACAAGCCCAGGATTTATGTTTAAAAAAAGAAGTACAAAGCAAATTTATGCACCGGCAAGAAGAACAAGAGTCTAAACTGTAGCTCTGTTTCACTAAAACAGCACAGCTGGCTTTAACATGGTGATTAACCTAATGCTAATTCCACAGATAATATAAATCCAGTCCCATTCATACAATGCATTAAACACTGATTCAGCATCACCACACAAAAAGTACATCCACAGATCCGTGATTAGCACACATATGACTCTAAGAACAGCCAATTGAACTCGGTTTGTGTAAATCAGCTCGTCTTTATGAATTCATATGGTTCATTAATTCTAAATGTCTGCTTCATAATAATCTAGTATTAGCTGGATTTGGCTAATGCAGTACAACAGAATACCACACAATGCACCATACTGTAGCACTGTGAGATAAATCCACAAGCAACACAAGACTTTCTCTCCATCTGCTGTCATTTGTGCAGACAGAGAGAAGTGTGACAGAATCGATTCAGAACAACCAAGCAATAAACCAACGGCAAGCACTGCGCTGCTCCACATCAGGAAATGATCAGCACTGCGACTCACTACCACTAAAACTGACCTGAAATAAGGTGGAGTATGCCAAATGAAACTACCTTTAGTCAGCTTTCCAATTAAAACTTGAAAGCTGAAGTGTGTCACTTCTGTGCTACTAGTGGCACTCATTGAAAGTGTGAAAAAGAAAAATCACACCACTGATTGAGTCACAAGTGTCACACTGTAAAATAAACAGAAATCCAGCTGAACAAAAAATTGATCTAAAGAACATTAGTAAATAAATAAATGCTGGTTTGGTTTGGATAGATGGATCTTGTAAGGATGTTTAGATACTTTACTGAAAAGCAAGAGAAAAATAAGAAAATTTTTTTTGCACTACTGTTTGAAAAGCACAGTGTTTTTATACTCGTCACGAAGTTGACCTACAAATGGCTGACTCATAGTAGTCTCTGCATATTAAACTAGAATATAAAGCAGTATTTTAGCATCACAAAATTACTGTACTACACCTTGTACAACAATCTAACTGCTATTTAAATTTTACCAATGTATTGCCCTATATATATCTCTATCTCTTCCAAAACTGTGTGTTTAGCTGTGCCACTGTTACCAGTTTACTCACTGACACTGTTTTACAGCCTCCTGGGTGGCTCACTTTACGTTTCAACCAACAGCTTACAGTTTACTGTAGTTTATTCTATCGCTAGCCCTGTGGATCTGTAGAGGATTACTGATGGAACTGTTCAGTAACTCAAAAGCTGACCTGCACTACTCCTGGGCTGCTGCAGTACTTCTGAACATCAGAGAAACAGCAAGTGATTAGGGGATGAAGAGCAAACAGTGACATTATGGGTTCAGGAGGTTTAAAGCACAAGTTTATAATGTTTTCAAAGGCGCATTGCAGGTGTTATTAGAACATGATGCAAATGTTTTTCTAAACAGAAATCCTGCAAAGGCAGAAAATAGTTTTATATTACATTATGTGATGTTATGTGATACTATTAATGTGTCTGCAATGCTTTTATATAGCACTTAAAGTTTGCTGATATGCCCTGATTGGTGAGAATTTAATAAACACTCTGATGCAATTTTAAGTGCATTCCCTACCTTGAAGTTCAGCTTAAACGATAAAGGATACACTGATATTAAAATTCTGGACGATACCAAAAGCTGCTAATTCTTTTCATATTTTGGATGATAATGATAATAATGTGAAAATTCATCGAATTTCTACAGTATTTTTTCAACAACAACAAAAAAAAAGATAGAAATGTAAATCAATTATTTTAAATGCTACAAGTGAATTTTGGCATTACTACATTCATTATAATGTATAATATATTTATTGCTAAAGACATATAACCCTGTTTGACAGTTTTCTCAACTGCTTACACAAAATCTTTACTTGTCACAATTTCTGAAACGTAACTGTCAAACACTAGAAGCACTCTCCAGATCTGCAAACCATACACTAATTCTTCGCATTTGACTCAGTTTTCAGTTTAACAAAACACAACACACAATTCTCTATGTAACACACACACAAATCAAACAGGAATTAACATTTGTTTGCAAATGTTTTGAATGCAGTGATTCATTTTCCAAGAGATGTGAGGCATTTCGCATTTTGTGTGTGCAATTCTTGGACTGGTGTGTTTTGAAATCTTTGAAAAAAAGAGGCAAAGTTTTGAAAATGTAAGTTGAAAAAAAAAAAACTGTAAAGGATTATGTTAGATGACTGCAAAAACAAGTTATATATATATATATATATATATATATATATATATATATATATATATATATATATATATATATATATATATATGTATATATATATATATGTATATATATATATATATATATATATATATATATATAAAATTAAAGGAATAGTTCACCCAAAAAGCAATATTCTGGATATAGGATTCAAATTTTAGCCAGAAGCAATGGTTTGAAGCTAAAATGTCTTAATGATGGATTTGTTTCTTACAAACACGCAGCTTTTCACTTCACAAGATTTTAATTGATGGACTGCATTCCTGTGTATTACTTATGAATTATTGTAATGTTTTTACCAGCTGTTTGGACTCTCATTCTGACGGCACCCATTCACTCCATTGGTGAGCAAGTTATGTAATGCTAAATTTCTCCTGTTCTGATGAAGAAACAAACTCATCTATAGCTTGAATGGCCTTAGTGTGTGTATATTTTTAAAATATTTAAAATTTGGGGTGAACTATTCCTTTAAATATATATTAAGTAGCGCTACCAATATAAAGACTAATATCAGTCAACAAAAGTAATGCCATGGATATATTGTGCCTCCCTAATCTCCATACATTTACCAACCACCTAGAGCTCAATCTATCTATTAAAGCATCCACAAAGCAAGGAAACCATTTAGTGATACTTACAGCCCACCATCATCATGGCCACCGAGAAGATCTTCTCCCCGTCTGTAGTAGGTGCAATGTTCCCAAAGCCAATGGTGGTGAGACTTGTCATGGTGAAATAGAGAGATGATATGTAGAGTGTGTGCTTACTGGGACCGCCTTCCCACTGGCCAGAGCCACTGGCATTGTAGCGGTATGGTGTGCCAATGCTGATAGCCAACTGATAAAGCCAGCTCTCCCTCTTGAGGTTGTTGGTGCCCTCATCGATGATCTCGTAATCACCAATGCTGTACCAGATGCAGGCCAGCCAATGTGCCACCAGGCCAAAGACACACACCAGTAAAACTAACACAGCAGCACCATATTCCAGATAGTGGTCCAGTTTGCGTGCCACTCGACCCAGACGGAGTAAACGCACCACTTTTAATGAGCTGAACAGGCTGCTGAGACCCTGGCGAAGAAACAGAGAATGTATCATCAGAGATGGTAACAACATGTTAACACTACAGCTGAACTCCATCACAAATCATGTTATAAACATATATGGGGAAAAAAATCTATAAAAATTCTCATGGCACAACTGATCAGCAGCCAAGGAGCTTGTTGCTCAATATTCAAATACTCAGATAGAGCTTGCTGTAGCAGTTGCAGCACGCTTCAGAAACCCTTCACCTTCCCCAGCTCCACCTTTATAGTTCTACTATGGCGTGATTTCATTTAATGTTTTTTTTATTTTTTTTTATCATTTATCAGTTGGAAACCTTCCAACAAATGATTGCAACTATATTGTCATTATCATTTTATGGTGTGAACGTATATCTTAACAAAACAATATTTTTACAATATTTTCAAAAAACTGTTGCAAAAACTAGATTATAAGATTTTATTTTGGAGAACTGAATCTTTCAATGAGAGTTTTTAATGAGACTGAAATCAGTTGTCACTTTACAGTATGTCTAAGAAAAGATCAAAGTTTTTTTATTTAGAATTTATTTATATTCTTTATATTCAAGTCATTGTATCAAAAATACAAAATACATTTCTGTATTTTAAAAGAAATCCAGACAAAACAAATAAATGAATAACTTTTTACATTTTACTTTCATGCAGCATATTATTGCCTAGTGTTGGTTGGTGACATGCTTTTCTGTGTGCAATGTAAACGAGCTGGAAAGAAAACAATAGGGTAAGAAAAGGCTTAGAAAAATAAAGACATATTCATCTTGGCATGTGCCATCTTATATTGATAAGGTGCACTTGAAAGGCTTAGTTAACATAGTTCATGACTTTTAAAAAAAGTCAGGTGTGGATTTCAAGGTGAGATCATCTATGTTCACTTGAACATGAATAATTCCAGGTTGATGGGTGTCATATAGCTCCAGAGACCTGGTCTTTCAGCCTATAACCACTTTGATCTGACAGCTTTCATGTCAGAGGAGGAGAGGATGGAAAGCTGGGATTCCTCGACTGATCCTACCACTCCATCCGCCATATCCAAAGAGAATCTAAGATCTCATGAGTGAACAAAGTTGTTTTATTGATCAGGCGAATTCTTTTGAGTTTATGAAAGATTACAGCTAATAGTGTGGATGTACTGTATGTTGTGGAGACTGTATCATTAAAGTGTGGAATAAATGTGGTCTTTATGGCTCTGAAAGCAAAATAAAGAGGATGCTTTCACTCAGCTACGCCCACGCTTGCACTTTATCCCTTTAAACAAAAGCTTAAACATTACTTGTCAGCTTCAGGCCAATGCAGATTATAGGTCTTTAAAGAAAAAGCCCACTCTGATTAACATATATTTGTAAAAAGTTTGCTTAACGTACACAAATACAGCATTAACTCATTGGTAGGCAAATGAAGAATATGAAGACATTTTCTGCACGCATTGTAGGGGGAGGTCTGTAGACTTAATATGGTGTTATACTACAATCTAAGGGTTCACTTAAGTTCACAGTTAAATAGGTTTAATCGCTGGAGTTTGCTTGCTAAAAGGCGTTTCTACACAAATGCAATATCCAACTGAAACGGAATCAGATCACATGACCCAAATGTGTGCACTACAAGTGGCATGAGCCAATATACATTTACAATATACTTTTTAAAATGACAAATTGCTAACATTAAATTCCCAAATTATAGTACCTAAATTTAAAAAAAAATTAAGCATTTAAAAAAGAATTAAATGATGAAATATGAAAAAGTTAATTTATTTTTTTATGGATATTTGAAAATTTAATTTTAATGTTCAACATTTATTATGATCAATAGCTGAATTAAAAGTATAATACTATAAATCAGTAATACTGAATTAACAGTATTAAAATCATTAGTGTTTTTAACACTGACTTTAAATGAGCATTGGATAATAATTGTAAAATTAGAGGAAATGAGTATAACAATTGATACAAATAAATTAACAAAGCTCTAATATCAGCTGATAATGCATCCACACAGGAAATTAAGCATAAATAAATATCAATGAAATACCTAAACTAAAAAATCAGCAATTTCTTATTGAATTTAAGACAAAAAAAGCCTATTTAATGCATTTTCTGTGATTCAACCTGCAGGTTTCACAGCTGAAAGTTTCTTATCTTATAGAGAACAGCTGAGAGGTTATCTGGAGGACAAAATGGAATAATGCCTTCTGTGCAGACACTTGATGGAATTCACTTTTTAAGCTGGTAGAGCGAAAATGAGGGGGTGAGAAGTAAGTATACCTAATTGTTGCATCCTCAACAGCTTTGGACTGTCAGCCCAGAACTGTTTATAAATAGTGTCCGTGATGTGCACCTCACAGGTTTAATTAGCATTTGCTCCACCGAGGATTTCTGCTTTTTTGTTCCAGCCGTCACATAATCAAAAGGCTAATTTCTCAAACATGCTTTATGTTCCTGAAAGGAGCAATTTTCCCTAGACACTGACACGGAGGAAGGAAGGTAAAAATAGATGTGTTCATTCTGCAATATTGCATGAAATCCTAACGCTTTTATTACACTAGCAAAAAAAAAAAAGCCATGCTAATTTTGGCAACACAGTCAACCTCCCAGGCGAAGCAGCTCCTAATGGATACTTTTCCAAGTAATTTATCATTTTGAGGGCCTATATCTAATTTGCAGCTGTGCTTATGTAGCATTTAGTAAACCATAAAGTTTTTTTGTCTTTGTCTTTGAGGCCAAACAGATGAATAGCTTTCGGGTGTGAACATCAGAGGTTATGAGTGCTCATAAATGTTCAGTTTGATGTGACGACCCCACAGTTGTATCATGGGATAATGGAAAAGAGAAACATTAATTGGTGAAACATGCTGCGTGTGGCTGTGTGTGTCAGGGTATGGGGAATGAAGCTTGTGCAGTCTAATTTGAATTGACTCGCATCTAAAAACACTTTAGATAAACAAACACACTAAGGGGTGCAGCATTCAGAGTAACATTAGCATAAATTAGAGAGCCATTAGTGCATCTCCGCTCAACATTGAATAGGAGAGAGGTTACTGAACTGCTGTACAAATGAGAAAATGGGACAGAAGAGCCTTAAACAACCCAAGAAAGTTATGCGAACTTACAGGCAACATCGAGTCCTCCGCACGTGTGGCATTTCGTTGAGAGTGGGCCGCAGCTGGCAAGTGGCCCACTGCAGAAGAGTCTGCAATGGGATCCTAAGTCAGAAAGACAGAGGCAGACGTTTCACTTCATGCCAAACTACGCTCGCGCATGCATATAAATAGCACAGAGATGGACTTTAGGATTCAAGAGACCCATTTACAGATATTAGATCTGAACAGCATCACACTGAACGCGTCAAACTAATTAGTTTGAATGGAACAGCAGATGTATGCGGGAAGAATGTCATATCAAGATGCTAAAAACAAAAAACAAAAGCGTTATACAACCAGTGTTCTATAACAACATCTGACATGTCCTTATATGCACTTCCAGAAAAAAACCTGTGTGAAATGACTGTGTGAAATGATTAAAGGAATAGTTCACTTGAAATCTCTGTCATCACTCATTCAAAAGCTATACATCAGTATATTCATATTGATGTTTTACACACAACAAAAACTATACAGTGTCCAAATGGCTTTCAAGCTTTCAAAAATAATTTTAAAACAAGATAGCTTTTAGTGAGGAACAAACACAACCACACAATATGTCTTGCAGAAAACATATCTTGAAAAAGATTTTAGTTGAGTTTTTTTAAAACTCTATTTTTATATTTTAAGTATATAGGTTTACAGTTTTTGTGTTTGTTTTTATTTATTTTTTTATTTTTTAAGTGTTCATTCTTAATACTTAATATCATGCAGTTTAGCTTTTCAGTGAATGTATATTTCATTAATTCATCTACAGTATCTTTTAACCACACTATAGATAGTAATAAATAAACTGAATCATTTTCTATTGAGGTTTATGCAATTACTATTTGCTGGTGGGAAAAAAACTTTAAGATATGAAGTCTTAATATCTTATTCAATTGTAATTCTCAAATAAATGTATTTTTCATTTAAATGTATTAATTTTAAAAGGAATAAAGACAAAAATATGAATTAAGAAAAGTATATCCTTGTACAGGTGGTATAGGGCACTGGTTACCAAAATTCCATACGCATTTACAATTATTAAATATGTATATATTCAATAGGCATATAAGCAATACGAGTTGCCTTGGTCACTGTGAAATTGGGAAACTGTATGGTAAAGGATTTCTTAATAATTTCATTTTGGAAAAAAAAAAAGTAATACAAGTTTGGAACGATAGGTGAAGGACTAAATGAAGACAGAATTTGTATTTATATATCCCATCACTACATGCCAGAAAGAGCAGGTATTACACAACACAAGTCAAGAGACCAGAATAACCAATAAACAGGGACATGTGGCCCACAGGGGACACAAAGACAGAACAGTCTCCAGTTCATAGAAAAACATCTGACAGCTGCACATCAATCCATTCAATTTCTCACACTGGAGCATTTTAGAAGGAGCAAACTTTTTTTTTTTTTTGTGACATCACTATGTTTCAGTTTGTTTTTCTTTCAAATGTACATAAAAACTGCAAAATAATTTTCTTTTTTTTTTTTTTTTTTTTTTTATCATTTGTTTGCCAATTTTAAATCTAACAATCAGCATTGTTGCTTATAACAATAAAACTGTTTGATAATTGTATAGTAAAACAATTTAAAATTATGAAAATATTTTTATATATTATAATTTATAAAGATTCTTATTATTATTCTTATTATTAGTGTTGATCATTTGCACTGTCATCTTGATAAATGCCCTTGGTTTCCGGATCTCAGTGGGGGTCTAACACATTGCACACTGTCATTAACACCTGCCAACTCAACAAGTGTCTTGCTAAGGTTGTGGTTTGTGTCAGGTTCGGGAGACAATTCACTGGGGGCCAGCTGAGTGTGACATTTCAACAGCAGCGGTGTCAGAGGCCATCAGCTTTCATAAAAACACTCTCTGCTGATAAACATATACAGTACGCACAATATAAACATGCACATTGGCATGTATGCACATTCCAAAAACACATGCATAATTCTATAACTATATCTGATTCCTTCTTTATTAGTACTACAGCTTTATTAGTATCTACGGCTGTCTTAAAGATGTCAGTCATCTTAATAAAGTTTCATAAATGTTTCTCTAAAGTTTATAGATTAATTTATAGATTTTAATTTTTTATTGCTACTGTATATTGCTCTATGAAAATGAAAAAAACTTTATATTATGTATATCAATATCTACAGTATATACATATATATATCTAATATAACTAAAAATACAACATAAATTGTGTTTAATCACAAAATGATCACTTAGTATAAAGAAATGAAGTAGCTGCACAAACAAGCATTACTTCTCTCCTTTTTCGTCTATACAGACCATCTATTTGAGACATAACCTTAACTGAACTTGCAGATTTCAACCACAGCAGGAGTGATACAGCAGTGGCACACGGTCCCACATGCCACCGGAACACTTTATTGAGATCTGGGCACACTGCAGATTTGGGACTTCATTGTGTTCCAGTGATGCAGAGACTAATGCATTCCAACAACATCACCACAATGGGAAAGGATGCCTGTTGCCTGGGCAACCGTGAACTTACAGCAGCAATAGGAATCAGAAGAGTTATTTTATTGGATGAATATATCATACTATGCATATGGAGATTAATAATGTAAAGAAGCTCAAAGCAGAATCATATTTCATTCTGAATGTCCACAGTCGCCCAATTTAACCTACAGCCATTAGGACGCCTGTGCCCATTTAAAGTTTTTTTGGATGATCACTTCCATGCAGCTCTCTATATTAGATCCTTCAGACAGATAAAAAAAAATATATATATTGGCAAGTAAAATCTCCCACTGATCCTCCAGAAGAACTTGAAGTACACAAAAGTGACTTCTCAATATATCTTCTTTTATGTTTATATTAAACTTTGAGTCACAGAAACCTTCTCATTTGGCAAATACTGCCTCCTGCGCCAAATATATACCAAAGCAGCTCTAAACAAGGAAAAGTCTAACACACAATTGATATCACACAACCAAGGCTTGAGTGGGCCGCAGCCCATGGGCCCTGCCCTTGTAGGAGGCTCCACCTTTGCCCAATTTACATTTATTTAATTTGCTCGTTATATGCCAGTCAGAATTCAGAAATTATAATCTGCATTTCCACTGCGCACGTAAGATCTAAACAGGCCAGCCGGGCTACAGCTTAAGCTGGGCATACACTATGCGATTTTCGTTCGATTTTGTCATGTCAGAAATTTTGGTTGCCCCTCGTGAGGATATCGCACAGTTTAATCATCAACTGCCCAAAACTCAGTGCTTTTCCCCCTCACTGTGCCTGCATGAAAATAGAACTTTAACTATTTAATTTTTAATAGGGAGATATTTTTATAAAATAATGTTATCACAATGTGAACCATTGTCCATTATTTTGCAATTAGTGATAAAGATAATTATGAAGCAAAATTATAAATATTTCAGTTTTAAACCATGAAAGCAAACCATTGCATGCCACACAAACAATGTTCAAACTGCATGAGCGTTATGCCCATGAAGAAGTTTTAAACTCCAATCAATTCATTAAGCTACAGAAAGTGAAAGTAAAAACTGACTGACATCTGCATCTAACACTTAACGGCACATATTCTTAGAGGAGATGAGAGACATTGGGTATAAGCCTTCATTTATAAAAAATAATAATAATAATCTCTTATGGCTGATATAGGGCCTACATAGTGAACAAGTATTTTGTGTTAAACAAATTTCACATTTTCATTAACCTATTCATCATTCAATCATTTAATTAATGATTATTACAGTGTTCGGACATATGCCACTTTAGACTGACTTTTAATTATAGGCCTATTTATTGTATAATATATCTAAATGTTCAAATCATTTATAATGAGGAGTAAGCTAAGATGATGCTTTTTTTCTGGATATCGTCCATGTACAGTGTCATCGTCTGCACGACTCATGTATTTCACACGAACAGTGTGAGCACATAAATTGTGAGCTTTGACTTTACATCACATGTGATTTGCTTGTACAGTATGGTACCTTGATGCCCGGCCTTACAACTACGACTTTCGAGGTCACAATCAAAAAGCATAAACTGGTATTTATGATTATTTCACATAGAATAATGACACATGTATTGAATTGCGTCTGCACAGCTGGTTTATCACATGGCTACTTTAAACAGCTCTTTTAAGCCTTTAGCCAAAGAGCACACATTTAGAAAGATAATGATACATTCTCAAATGTTCACACCTCATTTCTTTACAGAGGATGATTCTATATTACTATATTAATGTTCCACTAAATTATGCGATCATCTGATGAGTTTTGAATGCTCTCTCATGACTATAGCCTAAACATGTTGCGTATTAATTGTACTATTTACCTAAAGCAGCGGTATACAATTCCTGCCCTCCCACCCCCAGCTCTGCATATTTAGCATGTTTCTCTTATCTTACACACCTGATTCAGACAACCAGCTTGTTAGAAGAGAGCTACATGAATGAACAGAGTTTCAATTGACATGATCCCTATAAAGTGTTCACTGCTCCCTACGCCCCGAGCAGGGGAAATCCGTTGAAGTTTACTTCACTTCGGAAAATTAATTCATGGAATTGCACTGTGCTGCTGCCTGCAGCGTCTTCTCATACAGACATAACTTACTAGAGAAGTGTGACATAATATACCTCTGTAAATAAAGCCAATTTAAATCCTTATCTTAATGCCCTTTGAATGGAATACACGCTCGCTTCGAACTGGAATCATGGTAAATATCTGGTGATGTCCACTCCGCAGGACACTTATGGTCAAACAGAACAAATGTCTGATGTAATAATAGAAACATATAAAGTATGCAGAGCACGGTGGGTGCGAGGACTGGAGTTGAAAACCGCTGACCTAAAGCATATGTTTGTGTATTTCGTGTTACTCCACAATGATGTTCTGTTTGAGGGCATTTGTTATGTGTATAGGTCCCAAACACAACCTCAAGCCCAGGGCCCCCGCCCCACTAATTCCTGCCCTGAACACAACCATCTCAGTCCATCCTAGCCTCTCCTTCAACACACATCTACACAGACTCCAGAAATCACGCAGCCCACTTATCACTGAACTGTCTGGCTGGGCTGAGACCATTTAGGCTAATGCCCAGTACCGTGAGGCAGCCACTGATATGGAAAGAGATGGCGATAATGGATATAGTTTTCACGTCAGATTTTCAGCCTCAAGAAATGTTGGAGGGAAAGAGACCACTCAATCCCGCTACTTTCTCTCGAGAAAAATAAAGCATTCCTGACGTGTACAAAAACGTGCATGCAACACCACTCGTGCAAGTCAAAGACAACAGCACAAGCTGCATTCGCTTCTTCTCAGATGGAAATGTATGCTGGAGAAATCCTGTGCAAACAGTTATTACTGCAAACATGATGCACAGATGAATAATCACCAACTTTAGAAACATGGAGGAGGATCAATTATAATGCAAGAGCTGAGTACAGAAAAATTGATTGGAATACTCCATAAACATAACACCAAAAGTAATACAATTTAAGAAGATGAAGGTTTATTGATTTGTGCTTTTTGCCTATGATTGGTCATTGGAGAACAATCAGATATGTTATATTTGATCAAATAAACTGTAAACAAAAAGATTTTAGCTTGGCAGTGATTTGGATTAAAGAAATAATGCACAGAGTAAATAGTTTCAAAGTCTTCTGCAGTTAAATCATCACTTAAGGAATGAAAGTATTTAGTTAAATCATTATGACAGCAGAGTCCAACAAATAAAAGCAAATCTATAATGATAAACCATGATGACCACATCATTCATCATTATTCATCACAAGTCTGTTTATCAGAGGATGTAAACTATGGCTCGGGATGGAATTTAACCATTCTGGCAACGATTCAGATTCCTCTTAAAGATTCTGATTGAATAACTGTTCCATTAATGATTCTTTTAATTTTGAGGAAGAAATATTTGGGGGAAAAGAAGAGTATTGTGGTAACAAATGTAATTAATTCCCTTATTTGTTCATAAAATACCACTGAGAGAATCAAGTAAGTCAGATTAATAAAAAATAAAAATAAAAAACTGTTCCAAGTGATTCATTTATATCTGCGATTCATTAAAAAGGACTGGCTCAAAAGAGTCGTTCACTCAGGAATCAAAAATCCAGTAGAGTAATATATTAATTCAATATTAAAATATTATTCAAATTAAAAATATCTGTTTTCTGTTTTGATATTTTTTAAAATGCAATGTATTCCTGTGATGGTAAAGCTGAATTACCAGCAGTCATTTCTCCAGTCTTCACTGTCACAATGATCCTCCAGAATTCATTTGACTATGCTGATTTGCAGATCAACAAACATTTATTACAATTATTTTGACTGTTATCTATGTTGAAAGCAGGTGTACTGCTTCATCTTTCTGTGTAAATATTGACATTTTAAAGACTAGAAAGTTCAAAAGAACAGCATGTATGCATTTGAAACAGATCTCTTCTGTAACATAATAAATGTCCTTACTGTCACTTTTTAATAATTTAATGTGTTCTTATTGAATAAAAGTACTGACCCCAAATTTTTTAAACATAGCGTAGCATATATATATATATATATATATATATATATATATATATATATATATATATATATATGTATATATGTATATATGTATATATATATGTATATATATATATATATATGTATATATATATATATATATATATATATATATATATATATATATATATATATATATATATATTCATGCTATGCTATGTTTTAAAAGTTTGGGGTCAGTACTTTTATTCAGTATATATACACATTGTAGCTACATTGATATTGTTCAAATAAATGTCTTTCTTCAACGCTGTGCTTACCTCATCCACGTTTTCAAAGGCATTAATGATGTCATAGGGCAGGCAAGAGAGCAGGTCTATGACAAACCAGGTCTTCAAGTAGTTCATGCGTATGAGCTTCGGGTCAGATATGACCTCTCCTCCAGGTCCCACAAAAGTTGTATGAAAGTTCAACACAATATCCACAAGGAAGATGACATCCACCACGCTGTCCAGTACCAACCACACCAGGTTGTTCTGTTTGGTCTTAAAGGACACATTGTAGGGCACCATGATGGCCGTGTAGAAGGTGAGGATGAGGATGACCCAGTCCCAAGTGGTCTTGAAGGTGCAGTAGTGCAATATAATGTGAGGTGGAGTTTTAGGAGCCTCTTGCTTATATTGAGGGAGGATGTCCGAGCCCAGCTGAAGAGCCTTGGAAAGACAGAAAATACAGTTAATTAAAACAATATTGCTGGAATCACTTTCAGAATGATTTTTCCAGCTAATGAATGATATAACACTCACATCTAATCCGAATTCCCCCTTTATGTTTGACTTTAAAGAGCTCAAGCATTTAAAGCGATAGACGACAAAAATACAGCATTTGCTTCAAATACAGAACATTATTGTCCACTGGTGTAAACGATTATTAATCTTTATAGTTCTTGGTATTCTCTAAAAATATCTTATCTTACAAAATACAGTGAGATTTTAAGGATGCTTTAACTGTTTTAAGACGAAATACTGATTATGAAATTGCAGCGCAACAAGACCACCATGACAAATCATCCTGGTCTAAGCTGGTCTATTGCCCTGTAAAACTGATGCACTGTAAGGAATATATACTTCATGAAAGGGCACCATAAAATATAATATAGTGAAAAGTTTTAGAGGCATAAAGCTTATGTCAGCAGTCACTGGACAGCTGAGTCAACTATCATTTGTCTGGAATTGAAGTCAAATTTTATTTCTTCCATGTGGGACTGAAGACAAAGGCAGCTGACCTTTTTATATGTGCATATATATGTGTGTGGATCAGGTTTTGCCTTCACAGTGAGGTCCAAATGACCCCAAAAAGACTCAGCTACAAAACCTGACCAGTCAAAGGTCTTTGCAATGAAAAAAAAGCTGAATATAGATTTAGTGAAAATGCAAAAAGGCTTATATGAAGGTCAGAAGTATGGTCAAAAACAAAAATGTGTGTGTGTGACGCTCACCTCTGCCAGTCGTGAATGCTTGTGGCTGACCTCAGTCTTGTTCATAGGTGTGAGCTGCTGAAGTGTACTCCGGCTATTGGTTAATGCCCTGGTCAGCCTGGCAAACTTGGTCCATCCTGCCACACAGAGCAACAAAATGGTGTATTAGCAACAGGAAACACTTCTTTGCCTCCTTTCTACATTTCTTCCTACTTACTTTACTCACAAACACACTTTTCCACAGAACTAGTTGCACTGCTGGCATCACGCTCCTCAGCCAAAAAGCAATGGCCCACGCTGATTTCCACCGAGGCTCCTACAAATGCTGACACTAGTGAAAACTGTTCTTCCCCATCACTTCCTTCCAAAAAAATCACATATTTTTGTGTGCCCATGCCCCATTTATAAAGTCTGTGCCATCAACATGTTCCAGCCTACTCCTTCCTTCCTTTGTAAAAACAGAAACTATTATAAACTCTTGAGGGCATTATGCAAAGGCATAATGTTTCTTTATGACTTTAAAATGAAAGCATTAAGACATGGTGGAGACATGAAGGAAGATGTTGCGTCCAACGGGGAGCCTCGTTTGAAGTCATTGCTATCTCATTAATAAAGACAGATGGGAAGATTTTCTTTTGATCTCAATAACCCTAAACTCAGTTGGGTCAGTTGAGCCTACAAAGTAAGATCTTCACCAAGTGATTGTACAATGTGCACGTGCCAATGTGAATGCTATTTTTTTTTTTTCTGGTAATCTCATCCATTCTCTTTTTACCCTCAGGGAGGAGGTTTTCAAAAGCTTACAGTGTGGGAAAAGGTGTAAAACATTAATAACATTGCAGCTCTCCCATTTAAGTCACATCTCATGAATGTTCAAACACAACAATACAGTACTGGAGCACATTTGGGTCTGTTGGAGCCACTCTCTCTCATTACAGCAGGGACATAGAGGGGAAGTCTTTCTGCATGGCCACAAGAACAATGAACTCAGTGAAGGGATAAGGAGGGGAAATCAGCCGTGTGCACTTATTGGTAGGATGTATGAAAATAGCACACTGGTCTGTTCAAGCCCATTCAGCGGTGGACAGCTTTATGTCAGAAAGGCCAACTGGCTACATTTAAGTAAAGGAACTTTCTGGGTTCATTTCAAGTTAAACTCACTCAATACAAGTTAAGCATTTATGGTAAAATGTAAAATTTAAATAGTTCACAAAGCAAAATTGTTTAAATTGCAATTTCTAAGGCCGTTTAAGGTTTATAGCATTATTATGCCATGTTGACAAAAGTTGTACAATCAAATATACTGTGAATTGACTTAATTATGTACAAACATTTTTAATCATGTCAACATATGGTTTATGGTATTTGAGATATTATAGTGTTATCTTGTCAGTGACAAAGTCATAAAATTGGCTATAAATTTACACAGAAAGCTATTTCCTCTTACTTTTTTTAAGATTATGACAGAAGTATCGATAAAGTTTAAATGCAAGTCTGCAAGATACAAAATATGACAGAGCAAACAAGAACCATGTAACAGATAGAAGGAGGAAAATGAGAAAACAATGGATGGTGCAGGCCATCTGGTTGTTTTAGGGCAAATAGTCACAACACTGCACTGGACCCCTAAGGCGTCTTCCAGATATAGTCCTTCTACAGGGCAAAACGATTCTAGGTAGCCGTGTTGAGCAGCCATAAGGCAAAGAAAGCCTCAGAGAAATCTCAGTTTGGCCATTGCAGCCTCATAGAACCCTATCAGACCTAAGCTACAATGGAGCATATGTTTGCCCAAATGCACCACATCTGGCAGAACAGTGGCAAACTATGTCTGCAAGACTGCAACAGACTGCAGCAGTGAAGGAACAGACTAAGGGGAGATTTCACTAAGGATCACACCCACTGATAAAAGTGTTTATTTGCGCATGCCATTTGCATCATTTTGCCGCCCAGTTCACTAAAGGAATTAAGCAAATCAGGTATTGATACAGATGAACAAACAAATTCTGAATAAAATAATCTTCGGGGCTGGATCTGAGCCTGACCGTGGAGAATACAGCACACTACTGTGACAATTGCACACTTTCTATTGGGATTGTACAGTATTGCTCCACTACTGTGCTCAAGCCACATTCTTTAACCCTGTAAAGCTTAATATATGAATAAATAGTCTGTACAATAATTATTTTTTTTTTAAATAGTTGAAACATTAGACAAAATTGTAAAAAAAAATCTGTAATTTAGTGCAGGTGCTGATATTGACATGACCAAAAAATAAATTAAATTATTAAAATGATACTCCTGATATTATTCCTCTGAATCCAGTATATGACTATACATAACCACAGCTTCTTCCTTTATGAAAGCTGCTAACTACATTCCTTTGAACTTCTGCTGGCTAGCTCTCAATTTACACTGGTGTCAATGCAGAGGTCCTAAAGTATACGCCTGATGAGCTGAAAATCCTCTCCAGGTAACTATCTGATGCGTACAGAAAGATCTGGAAGGATCTCAAAGGATTTCACTGTTGCCATGGAGCCAATATTCATTCCTCGTTTTTCTTCCGTATTTGCTATGATTTGAAGTTTGTTCCCCTCTGGGTATGCCACCATCAATGAGATCGCACTGATAGGCCAGAGGTCCTCAGTGAAAGAACTGAAAAACTCACCTGTGGTTTAAATGTGTGCACAGATACTTGCTGGGGACTAATGCACAGTAAACACAAAGTAACCCTCTGTCCACTAGGAGCACTTATGCCTTACAGTGCTTTATTATTTCTATGCAGATGCTTTGCATATTTCATTGGACCACCAGTGCAGAGCAGGGCATTACCGACAGGAACACTATTCCAGTGGGATTTTGAGGCCACATACGTGGAAACGTACATGGACGCACACACACACACACACACTCATACACACTGTACTCTTGCTTTTAGCTCTACCTTCTCCCCAGGGGCAGCAGTCACATGGAATGAAGTTCTGGGGAAGATCTCGATTATACAACTAATTACAAAATACCTGTGATGCAAATAACATTAAAAGCTTCACTAGCTACGCACAATGCATGCAATGCTTTACCTTAAAAACAATAGTAGAAGCCAAAGCCTGGTATAAAAGGAACCGTCCGATAAAACTGTTTTAATCAAAAACAGTAATATTGTGAAATAGTATTACAATTTAAAATACATTTGTTTAACTGAATATAGTTTAAAAATGCAATTTATTCATGTGATGAAAAAGCTGCATTTTCAGCAGCCATTACTCCAGTCTTCAGTGTCACATGAACCTTCAGAAATCATTTTAATATGCTTACATGATACTGACTCTTCGACCCTAGGAAAGAGCCCACTTATACAATCTCTTAAATCATATAGCAGATGCTGTATAGCCCATCATTCTCTTTCCAGGGTAAGGTCATCAATCATGATTTAAATACATACTTTCACTACTGGAGGAACCTTATAAAGTACATCTTCTAATTTATTGCCAATACAGCTGAGGTCAAAGTTCAAAGATCTCAATGCAGGCATTCCATACCTGATTCTGCACTCTCTCATCAGTAAATGCAAAGGAGCTATTCATGAAGCAATACTGAATACACACCTGGCGCGTGACGTTTAACAAATGCCCCTTTAGAACAACAGATATCATATTTACCTAACAACAAGCTCAAGCGACTTGTCAAGCTATAAATAATCGGATTGTGCTGTTAATATTTATTAGTGCATCAAGGGTCAGAAGCATAGATTAACATTTTGATGAGGCAAATAGTCCTTCATTTAGAAAGTAGTCACTGTAAGTGATTTGAATGCCTGATAGATGCTTAAGAAAGTTTGTGGTTCAGTGTGTGGCGATGAGCAGCTTATATTCTCAACACGGGCATTACTAAGGCTCATCTATGTCAAAATGTGAGCACCTGTGATGCATAATTTTTTATATTCATAAATATTTAACAAAAGTTATATGGATAAGTATAGCCAGTAGAATTTTGGCTATTCAACAGCGAGAAAATCGCTGTGTTTTCATTGACATTTTCATACCAAATACCATGTGACTGTAACTGCCAAAGAATGGAGATAACTATTCAAGCACTAAAGTTATATTTCGGGTTCGTTATTGGCATCAACGGTTCCTTGAAGAACCTTTCACATCCATGCACTTCTAAAAGTGAAGGTTCTAAGAGGGTGTTTTCACTGTGATGCCACAGAAGAATCATTTTTGGTTCCCCCAACAACGTTTCAGCTAACATTTCTTAAAAGAAACATTTTAGTGCGAATAACATTTTACAAATCTACAGAAGTTTTTCCACTATAAAGAACCATTTGTGAAAAGGTTCCATGAATGTTAAAGGTTCTTCATGAAGAACATACTATTTTATTTTAAGAGCCACAAAATGTTGTTTTTAGTGAGAAAAGGTTCTTTGGATTATCAAAATGCTTATCAAAACTTTTATATTACTTATTTTAAGAACTATTAGTTACACTTTATTTTAAGGTGTCCTTGTTACAGTGTATTTATACATTTAAGTGCTGAGTAATATTACTTTCTGTATGGTTAGGGTTAGGATTAGGGTTTGGCTTAGGGTTACTTGCATGAAATTAAGCATAATTTTTTGTTATTATAATAGTAAGTACATGTAACATGTAACAATGACACTAAAATAAAGTGTTTAAAAAATGTTTTTTCTATGGCACTGTTGTAAAAATCCACCTTTTGAAACCTTTACCTTCAATAGCATTTGCTACCACAGCTGCCACTAAATGCAGAATGGTTTAATTTCAAAACTACCAGTTCATCTGATAGTCTTTCCATCTGATAGGCTGTTTTATCTGCTAGAGAGTGATACTCCCTGAACTCACTTCCTGTCGCTCAGCACACACCCACTGACAAGAGTCTCAGTTGGGCACAGGTGCCATGCCACAAAGTGACAGCAGCTGCCATCAAGTCTCTGAGGGGAAATTTCAAATGTGTGTGTGTGTGTGTGTGTGTGTGTGTGTGTGTGTGTGTGTGTGTGTGTGTGTGTGTGTGTGTGTCTTTAAAAAGCTCCGGTGTGGGCAAGGATCACTGTCAAAGGACAAGTGCTTCAGTTTAGCAGTGGCACAAGCTGACAAGGAAAATAGCCACTGGTTTATATGAGAACGAGAGAGAGAGAAAAGTAGAAACGGAGAGTAAATGGTGGGAAAAGTAGGATCTGACAATGCCCATCAATCATAAATGCACATATAGTCTATACAAGTAACCTCCACGACTAACTGCAGTGATGCCCATAAGCAACACTCTCCAACATAAAGTGACAGCTTGTCGCTCTCAGTATACTAGCATGTGCTATTGGGCCAAGCAGGCTGCAACACACAAGCATCCCCAGTATAAAGTTATTCTGTTAATGAATAAATCTGATTGGATTTATTCACATGCGCTATATCCACATAAAAAAATGCACCTGTAATTCAAGTTTGTGTGTATGTGAGTTAATCTCATTTTTTACCACAAGGCTGATAAATGCAACACGCAAGAATTCTTACCTCTGGTGGTCTCATCTTCAATGGGCTGCTTGAAGACAGTGATGTCCTTAAAAGTGCAGAGGAACAGGACCACCTTGTCGTTCTCATTCCTGATGGGGGCCACCTGCATGTAGAGCCACACAGGGGTTCCTGACAGCACCAGATGAACACAACGAGAGAGGAGAGAGGGCGGGATGAAAGGAAAGGAAAGGAAAGTATGAAAAATGGTACGTAAAAAGAAGCGAATTAGGGATTCAAAAGAAGTCATGACCAGGAGGATAAAAGACATGGATGAAAAAGATGAGAATGATGAGGGAAAGGGAAAGTGACAGAGAGGTTAAAGGAAGGGGAGCAGTAGAATACATGATAATGAGATTATGGTGGCGAATAAAGATTGCAGGAGAAAGATGGGAATTGAGAAAAAAGAGGGAGACAGGAAGATCACTGAGACCAAGGTTCTCGCTTCACCCATATGATAAATATACTGTGTAACCCGTGTGCCTAATGGGTCATTACATCTGAGCTTAACAGTACAGCTTTATCTTACAGAGGCTACATGAGGAGATTTATCTTTATAGTAGCTGCATTAGAAAAATTCAAGAGCAGACAGGATGCAATTGTGTCCGAAATGCAAGATGCCTTGAGGTGTAAATAATCAAATAACTCATCAAAGAAGGTATTTTTCTGGGATGGGAATGAGTAGCCGATGATAAGACATGATCATGAATTACGTGACTG
The DNA here is from genome assembly GCF_023724105.1 of Carassius gibelio. NCBI lineage: Eukaryota > Metazoa > Chordata > Actinopteri > Cypriniformes > Cyprinidae > Carassius > Carassius gibelio. The sequence continues at coordinate 16,270,807 of NC_068415.1, read as the reverse complement.
TTAACAGAATCTGGATAAGGAGAGTAAGGGAATAAGAAGAGAGCGTGTGCACACACACACAGACACGACTCATCAGCTAAACCGAGTGCAACTGAATGGAACAGAACACAGGTTTTTCCAGACTTTCTGAAATAACAGTTTTTAACTCATTAAAGTGTATTGTCACACTGTTGATCTTAATTGTCATTAACGTCAGACTGTATGAACAGCCAAGACATACATAAGAAGATCTGTCTGGAATTTCCCATCATCAATCTGTAATGCGTTTTGTGATGGTGAGCTGCATTTACATGCGGAATTGAATTAGTGACTAGCAAAGAAAACAATCTTCAGTGTTAATTTTGATAATGGCTTGTATTGAAAAGAAAATAGAAATAAATGAAGATGATTTGTGAGGAGCAAATGGTGTTTAGTTGTTGTCGCTCATCAGATTCTGTGCTCTTATTGGTACTTAAAAGTTGATCGCAATGGTCTAAATGAGTCATAAAAACGGACACTTTCTGCTGGCTGTATTGACTGTCATGCGGTTTGCAAATGAAGTGGATAAGTGAATTTTTAATGTTACAACCAGACACACTTTTCAATGAGCATGTGCTGCTTTATACAGTGACTGTATTTAAAAGACAAAAGTTTCCAAATAAGCCTATATTCTCTGAATACCAATAAAAAAGGGGTCTATATTTTTTTAACCAGTTTTATATTGATTAACAACACAATATAACATATTTATTACAGCTGTGGATCATTGAGGTTAGTACACAGTATTAAGAATCAAGGGGATGTAAACATTCGAACTATTTGATTTTTATGAATTCAAATATTATTTTCTCTTGTGGACTATATGCAAACATATTTTATGTGAAATATCTTATTCAGGCCGGTTACTTAATAAAAATCAACATGCATTTTGAATGACCCCTCTTACTTCGGTCAAATAATTAACATTTTGCAGATTCTGAAAGGGGGATGTAAACATTTGTCCTCAACTGTGTATCAGACAGAAAAATGGAACAACAGTTTTTAAAAATCATTTTCATTAATTTCAGGAAATGGACACAATTGCATCTCTGTACTTTCACTTTCCTGCTTGATGCAACAGGCACAGCTAAACAATCGTAGCTGGGAATACTCACTATTCTTCTTATAGAGCAGCACTTCAAAGCAATTGGACTCATAGTTATCAAAGGTCTGTCTGACTTTGTCTATTGTCTTCTTGTCTGTCAGTTCGCCGTACATGAAACTGCCGGGGGGACAGAGAGACAAAGGATGAAAAGTCAAAAAAGGTTGTGAGAGAAGTGGGTGGAAAAGGGAGAAACAGGTGATGAAAATGAGCAAGACAAAGAGAGCAGAAAAAGAGAGTTAGAGGAGAGCGCACACCTGTGTGGCACACACATCTGCCCAGCAAACTCTAGCTTGTCTTTCACTGTCAGTTAATTCACAGAGTGTGCACAAGGGGGAGTGGCTGATGACACGGGCTGTCAGTTACTGCAGCCGCTCTATTTAACATGCGGAGGCTGGACAAACAGTAGACACTCAACCACAGTTCCGATATGCTCTGCCCTTAAGGTTATGTAAAAGGAAGGAAATATCACATTTGAAACAGTTTAGGAGAGCAGCAAAAGACAAGATATTCTTGTGTTTTTAGCAACTGAAGTTCTCGTAAATGTTTGCAAATAAGGTAGCGACACTGGGATTCAAACGTCTAAGACCACATTGTACAAATTTGGAAAATAAACGTGCATCATATAAAAAAAAATGACAAATTGGTTTCAGACTTTTGGATAATACAATTTAATAATGATAACAGACAAGATATTCATTAAATTCTTTAACATTTTATAAAATAAAAATTTGATTTAAAAAAAATGAAAGACAAAAATGTTTATTACATAATGACTAAGCTGCAGATTTTAGAATAGACACAAGGAAGAGGTAAGACGTAGGATGAGTGAGGTGGACCTTTTATGCAGTATATATTCCCATTTTTTCAATTTCATGACAATATTACAATCTAAATGTGGTATATATATATATATATATATATATATATATATATATATATATATATATATATATATATAATTTATTATTTTTTATTTTATTTTATTTTTTCTGGTCACACTTTATTTTAAGGTCCAATACCCACTATTAACTAACTATTAACTAGAACTTTTGCATTAATTCTAAAGTCCTAATTTGCTGCTAATTAATAGTTAGTGAGGTATTTGTTATGTTTAAGTATTGGGCAGGATTTGAGATGTAGAATATGGTCATGCAGAATATCTAGCAAAGAGCCAATATGCTAGTATTATGCACACTAATAATAAGCAACTAGTCCCTATACTAAAGTGTTTTCATATTTCTTTAATTTAGCTCTTTTTTCCATCATTTCAAATCATGTTAAAACCAAAGGAGGTTATACGTTACAGAGTTCTCAAACTTTTTCCTTTCTCTATCTTTCTCATCTATTGTCCATTTCTTTCTTAAGTGGACACTGGAGGACAATGCTCCACACGTAAGTCTTGTAATGTAGCAATTTTAGCAAATTACTAGGACTGGGTGACTTTGCAATCTCTTTAGCATTGTGTTAAATCCCCCAGTTTCCTTTTAAAGATTTTATTTGTTTTGCATCTTACTATCACTTCCATAAAACTAAAAATACACTGGGTAATTATGGTGCATTTGAGTTTTGTGGCCCTAAGCTACTCAGAGATTTTTAGTATCAAATCCTCATCCTTATTGCTTTACCTGACAAAGGCCTGAATCAATCTGGAGTCATATTACAGTCCGTAGGTAGATCCATATCAATGCATGTAGGTAGAGCCAAATCGCTGCAGTTGGTATTTCTGTTTCTACTCTAATGACTGGCACCTCACTGAGCGCATTTAGCACTAACAAGGTGTTCAGTGATGGCTCAGGAGAAATGCACTTTCTGATTGGCTAAATAGCGCATGCAGATTCTACTATGGCTCAACACAGCTGAACTGATGTGAGAAGTGTGCTTTAGCATCATTGCCAACTCAAGCAGAGTGAGAAAATGACACTTCTGTCCCTAACACTTAACCAAATCATTAGCGAAACATCCTCACTTGTCTGATGGTTGAAACTTGAATGAATAGCGGTCAGTTCTCACTTGAGAAACATAGAAAACAAAATTAAACGATCAAAATCTGTCCTTCCTCTACTTCATATTCTGCATTGCATCAGTTTAATAGATTCAGCTTCTGTTATCTGAGCATAATCCCTCTGGAAATGTTTGTGAGGCTTCGTTTTCAGATCCAAAATAATGTAATTCTGTGAAAACACGTAATTTAGTTATGATGCACACTAATGCGTTTTTGGATCCTGCATGCCTTAGCCAGAAAAGTTGTTAATATAAATTTAAATCACATCACTGCCTGTCCCTGAGTACTGAATGAGGACAGGGTGAAAAAGACAGATGGAGAGCCACTCACCTGCAGGTGCTGCTCTTCTGCATGACCTCTGCCCTGTGGTATCCAGACAGCTTGCAGAATCCGTCATTACTGTAAACTATAGGCCACTCCACGATTTGAGCGTTCCCCAACAAGAAACTTGTCTCTGCAATCAAAAATAAGAGAACACTTTCATAAATGTTCATTATAACCATAAATGTTCATGATAAGTAGTGTACATATTTAGTGTTCACATTATTGTCTGGCACATCAGTTTAACCCACTAGTATGGAATCAAAGAAACACTTTCTTTGGCTTATCAGACCTTAAAATAGGCATTTATGTAGATGTTTTCTTGGAAGCCTAAGCTCTCAGAAGCATAATTTATGAGAACAAACAGAACCGCTGTAGGGAAGAAAGAGAGGCAATCACATGCTATAGTAACATTACCCAGTACAGCATTTTCTCCATTGATGCTTTTCGAAATGTTTGCAAGCAACATTAAAATATTTTCTAAGTCAAGACATTCCTCTTCTGTTTATATATACACACCATTCATCAAAAGTTCAGGTTTGGTAAGTTTTTTTTAAGTAATCTTGGCTGTGTTTATTTGATAAAAAATACAGTAAATCAAGAAACATTGTGAAATATTATTGCAATTAAAATAACTTTTTTTTCTATTTCAGCCTATTTTAAAATTAAATGTATTCTTTTTTTATAAAATGAATAGAATTTTCTAGAGTCCTTCAGAAATCATTCTCATATGTTGATTTGCTAACATTATTTTTTATTATATATGTTGAAAACTTTGTGCTGCTTAATATTTCTGTTAGGTTAAACCATGATACTTTTATTTGGAATCTAAATATTTTGTAACATTATAAAAGTCTTTGCTGATATTGTTACTTTTAATACAATGCACCTTTGCGGAATAAAAGTATTAAAACATATATATATATAGCCCCAAGCTTTTGAACAGCAGTGTATATATACATCTTATTTATCAATACATTTGCTAAATATACTAACTACAAAACAATATGTGGTGCATGACTAAATCTGCAAATCAACTATTTATGCTTACAAATAAACTGCATTAGTTTCTGTAATTTGTGTGACTGCAAAATAAAATAATGAATTAAATAATAATATAACTATAAAATTAAACAGCACATATTGCATTTAGTCTGATCATCTTAAATGATCAGATACCTTTTTTCCAAAGGTTAAACACTTCCCTTGCAGTGGCAATTTGTTGAAAAGAAAAAAGACTCAAGTTTCAAGCCCTAATTTGTACTCCATTTGTGGAAACTGCCTTAATAAGTTCATTCTTCCATTTGACAAATTAAATTCCAATGCAGTCTTTACATCAATGTAATTGATACACAGTGGTCTAGCCATAGGAGGTGGGTTAAAGACCTGAACGTTTTTCCTGCCATTAAAAAGATTAAGCCATCCTTTCTAGTCTTCATTAGTGTTAAAGTGAGGCTAAAGCCAGCTGACTTCAGCCTCTCGACGCAGGTATAAAAATAGCAAGGCAAAGAGAACATTACAGCACCGGAAACAAATCAAGGCACAAATTGTTACAGAAATGTCTGTGGCAATACAAAACCTTACACAACCTGAATCATCTTTGCTCTCTCACACACACATTTATAATGCGACAGAGCTCCAGTTTTCTCTGGACACATGCAGTCCCCCCTGAGGAAAGAGAAAGGGAGAGAGAGAGACAATGTGGCATTTGACACAACCATTAAAAAAGGTGGCCACTTCTCCCCTTCATTGAATAGTCTCCATTATTTCTCCTCCTCCTCTTTCAGTTTGCCTCCACAGGACTGGCTGAAAGGAGAAGCGTAAAGGATAAAGTGAAGTCTTGTCCCCTTGAGGAAGGAGAGTTGAGACTCATTACAGCGGTCTCCATGCCATGGCCCCTGCCCTCGGATCAGGGGCCAATTGCGAGGAAGTGCTCCCTGAGGATGCAAAAGACCTAGATCCTGTTCGAAGATCGGGGCTCGATGATATCATAATCATGCAATGCTCTGTCACTGATGATATATCGCATTCTTAGCCAAGACAGCACGTTCAGACTAATAAAGTCTCTGCTAAGAAGTCAAGCATTAATAACTAATATGGAAAAAGAGTTCAGGCGAGTGGAGTAGGACTGTGTACAGTCACATCCACAGCATAACCACAATACAGGAGAATCTATGCGAGGAACGAAGATAGATTATAGAAAAATATTTCTATACGATTATAGAAAAAATTTCATTTTTTCTTCAGTTTTCATTATTTTTAATGGAGCACCTAAAGCAACATAGTGATGGGGGGGAGGGTTGTATTTCCATGCTTTGTGTTTGCTTGTAACAGGGCTATTACAGTTAATAAAAATAAAAATAAAACCAAAACTATATGAATAAAATGTTACTTGAACAATTTTGTTTTGTTTTAACCGAAATAAAATTACATACACAGATTATATACACAGATAAATACATATACAAATAGTAATTTGTTGTACTAAAATAATAAATTATATACACAGATATATACATATACAAATAGTAATTTGTTGTACTAAAATTATTAAAACTTAAGCTGAAATAAAAATTTGAAACTATACACTATAGACAAAAATTAAAGGCAAAACTCATTAAAATACTGACTAATCATATATTTATAAACCAAAACGCAATATTTTAATACAACCTAAACTAAAATTTAATTGGAAATGGAAAATATGAAAAATAAAACTATCTCAAAACATTAATAAAAGTTATTAGTATATGAGTGATCCTAAAATAACGCTGGATCACAAAAGCATAAACATTTTTGCTTTTCCATCAAGTTTTCAATCTGTTATTACTAGGTTTAGCGTTTCAGATTTTTATTTGTTAAAGGCCTGTCAAAGTTAATTCATTAACTGGTAGAATTTCATAAGTGTATGAATAAATTTCCCAGCACGGTCTTATGGTATTGTTCTCAATAGTAGCATGTGGGCATGTTTTAAAGGCTTTAAGCTATATGTATATATAAACTTAACAGTAATTTGTGGCCTTTTTATTTTTTTGCATTTACAGTTTAGGCCATGAAAATTTATTTTAATGCAGTTCTTCCCAGTTATGTTTTTATTTCAGTTAAAAGAACACTAGCAGCAATAATGAGATAAAATATTTATTTAGAATTTAGAACTTATATGAACAAAAATTGGTGAAACATTCTTCAAAATATTTTTTTAGCAACACCTTTCAGAATTCAAAGCCTGCTTTATAAAGCAAAGCAATACACAGACAGCAGATCCACCTCAAGGCAAAAAGAGCTTCCATTTCAGAGGCCAGAAGAGGACACAGCTGTTTTGTCTGGCAGCATGTAAAATCAATGGAATATTGAGACTAGAAAGACTTTAATCTTTATAATCTCACTTGAGGCAAATTAACACTCGGGCTTACCTGTGTCTCTCTTGAATTGCTCTTGTTGTTTTTAAGAGCAGCTCATGTCAGCTGATGCAGACTTTAAATAGCTCAAGTGGTTGTAACATGCACATTGATCACACTTCCAGATCCACGTGAAGCCTAAGGCAGTCCGTCAGCACTTCATGTGTATTATGGGATGCTGCCGAAAGCTTATTGTGTAAATGGTGAATAAGAGGCATATTGACAGCGATGAAAGACTTAGTGATGTGCGTGCCAACCCCACATGGGAGGCCAGCAGACAGCTGCTAGGCTGCTCTCCTCAATTCCACAGCAGCGTGTTTACTGAAAAAACATCTCACATAAGCACTCACATGAACACCTTTACATATATACACATTGCTTTCTTGTCCCTTTACTTTCCCACTCACACAAACCCATGAAATAGCTGCATCTTTTTTGTATGTTGTAAAACACGTCAAAGGAACATAATAAAATGCACTATTAAAGAAATTATGAAAGTTAAAAATCAAGCCAACATGATGTATTGAGGGTTCCGTTTCCCCAAAAAATTGTCAAAGACAGCAAAGCCCAAAACAATACACTATCCAAACATTTTATCCATGCTGCAATGCATGATGGGAGCTTGTAAGTCAGCAACATTGTTCAATATAAATCTGTTTGTTCTGACGACTCTCTCAGGCTAGTAGCGAAAACATTCAGGGGGAGAATTATTGGTCTTGCCTGTGTTTTTATCAGTCGGAAACCTCCTGCTCTCAAGAAGCCCATACAGAAGTGACTTAAACTGTAAGTCATCGACTGGCCGCTATGGGAATCAATCCCATAGACTCCCCATGTTAAAGGGTTAGTTCACCGAAATATGAAAATTATATCATTATTGACTCACCCTCGTGTCGTTCCAAACCTGTAAGACCTCCGTTCATATTTGGAACACAGTTTAAGATATTTTAAATTTAGTCAGAGAGCTTTCTGTCCCTCCATTGAAACTGTGTGTACGGTATACTGTCCATGGTTAGAAAGGTAATAAAAACATCATCAAAGTAGTCCATGTGACATCAGAGGGTCAGTTAGAAATTTTTGAAGCATCGAAAATAATTTTTGGTCCAAAAATAGCAAAAACTACGACTTTATTCAACATTGTCTTCTCTTCCGGGTCTGTTGTGAGTTCAAAACACAGCAGTTTAGTGATATCTGGTTTGCGAACGAATCACTCGATGTAACCGGATCTTCTTGAACCAGTTCACCAAATCGAACTGAATCGTTTGAAACGGTTCACGTCTCCAATACGCATTAATCCACAAATGACTTAAGCTGTTAACTTTTTTTAACGTGGCTGACACTCCCTCTGAGTTAAAACAAACCAATATCCCGGAGTAATTCATTTACTCAAACAGTACACTGACTGAACTGCTGTGAAGAGAGAACTGAAGATGAACACTGAGCCGAGCCAGATAACGAACAAAAGAACCGTTTCTGTCGGAGTCTGATTCGAGAACCAAGGAGCTGATGATACTGCGCATGTGTGATTCAGTGTGAAGCAGATCGTCACACAGAGCGCCTGAACCGAACTGATTCTTTTGGTGACTGATTCTGAACTGATTCTGCGCTAATGTTATGAGCCCAGGTAAACCGAAGGCTTGAATCAAGGGCAATCATCGCAAATGATGGCATTACTTTGAGCGCAAAAGAACCGGTGAACCGTTTTTTTCTACCGGTTTATTGAATCGAACTTTCCAGAAGAAACGGTTCGCGGAAAAGAACCGAACTTCCCATCACTACTGGTGATCTGAAAACCAATGCAACCGGTTCTTGACTCAAGAATGAGTCAATATTTTGTTCGTTATCTGGCTCGACTATGTGTTCATCTTCAGTTCTTTCTTCACAGCAGTTTGCATTACTGTTTGAATAAATGAATTTCTCGAACCGAGACGCGAACCGTTTCAAATGATTCAGTTCAATTTGGTGAACTGGTTCAGGAAGATCCGGTTACATCGAATGATTTGTTCGCAAACCGGATATCACTAAACTGTAGTTTTTTGAACTCGCTCACAACAAACACGGAAGAGAAGACAATGCTGAATTAAGTCATAGTTTTTGCTATTTTTGGACCAAAATGTATTATCGATGCTGACCCTCTGATGTCACATGGACTACTGTGAAGATGTTTTTATTAAACCATGGACAGTACACCGTACACACACTTTTAATGGAGGGATAGAAAGCTCTCGGACTAAATCTAAAATAGATTAAAATGTGTACTGAAGATGAACGGAGGTCTTACGGGTTTGGAAACGACATGAGAGTTATTAATGTCATAATTTTCACTTTTGGATGAACTATCCCTTTAAAATCCCCAACTTTACAACAGAAAAACATGTTTACAGCCTGGGTCAAAAAATTATTTTGGTCTATTTAGCATATTTTGCCCTTCATGACAACCGTGAGGGGGATAAAAAATTGTATTAAGCCTTAAATATCTGAATAATTAAGGGCGCGGCCACTTGAGTCACAGGTGGATTGCAGCTGCTGTTACCGCTGTCAAACTAAGTGGGCGTGGTTTCAGCGACCAGCTCCCACCTCTTTGCCCATTTTCGATTATCCAGAAGTGACGCTCGGTGATGCGCTGCCAAGATGACGACGGCTGCTCCGCCCACTTTTGGCTTCAAAAACGCTCTTTGGTAACTATGGGTGACGTCACAGACACTATGTCCAAGTTTTTATACAGTCTATGGTTTTTATGTATTCAAAGTCATTCAAATTTCTTAAAAGGCTGGAAAAAATTATATTCCTTTGCATTTGCAACACAGAGAGACAGGCCATGATTCGATTCAAAATTTTCAGGTTTGACAAAAGAGAGAAGTAGATTTATAAATCGCTGATTATTAAACCCTGTGCGGAGGAGTCTCTGCTGTCAGACAATTTGTGACCTTTTCTCTGGCTCCATCGCCTCTCGCTGTCTTTCTTTATCTCTCTATAATTCTCTATTCAATTACTGCGTGACACTTTGTGTGTGTCAGCATTTGACTCCATTACTTCCAGCAAGAGGAGAGATGTCCACAGCATGTGCATTAGGAAATAACCACTGCCAATCTCCGGCTGAAGGTCCTGCCTTAAGCAAACAGCTTTGAGGATAGTTGTCGATTCAGTCTCAAGCACACAATTTCGAAATTCCAATAGAGAAGGTTCAGACAGGGGCAAACAAACTTTGAGATTTCCTGAGGGCCAATATGTCACCTTTAATAAAACACAGTTGTCCAAACTGTCAAAGGTTTGCTTCAGATTCAAAATTGCTAATTTTATTATTATTAAATGCTGTGAAAACATCTTGCCATGCTGACATCTTGCTGCCTTGCTGGATCATGTCCAAAGGCTATTCAGGTAGGAAACCCCAATCTCGTGACTCTTTCATTGCTTTACCAATTTTTATTTTTTTCCTTTAATTTATACTTTTTTCAGAAAAGATGCCTTAAATTTATTAAAAGTGACAGTAAAGACATTTATAGTCCAAAAGCTTTCTATTTTCTGAAAAATAGTTCTATAGTTTCCACAAAAATATTAAGCAGCACAACTGGTTTCAGAACAACTTTCAACAAGTAAATGTTTCTTGAGCATCTAATCCGCATATTGTAAGAATTTTTTAAGGATCATGTTACACTGAAGACTGGAACAATGTCATTACAGGCATTTTACAATATATATTCACACTAAAAACAGTTGTTTAAAATTGCAATTATATTTCACAGTATTATAAAAAATAATCACTAAAATCTTGTTGAGAAAAAAAAAAGTCGAATTGGAAGTGACCGCAAATGAGTATTTTTATATAGCTTTTAAATAGAGCATTTTATAATACTTTATGCTGCTTTTTTGGTTCTCAGTATATTTAATCCCCATATAATTTACTGGGTATATTCTAAACAGTTATTGTAAATCTCATTTTGTCTTCCTCAGGTCAATATTTGGAATGGCCTTTTTTTTTAACCTTTTTTAGTTTTAGATGCATGCTAATTCACTGTAGTCTCCATCAGCAATCAAAACATTTTCATACAGCTATGAAAACACAGAGATGGTACAGACCCACAAATACATGGAAATCTATAAAACAGCAGACTGGACTGGACTGACAACACAGCAATGCTGTATGTAGCAGAAAGACCAGAGAAGCCTAAACTTTCTGAGGAGGAAGTCAGAGACGTTCTACAAATCTTCTAGGTTAGAAAAGAAGATGGAGGTGCAACTGGAGCCTGTTACAAACAAATCCCCAATGTAAACGCTCCCTTCAGTAGGTCTGGTGCCATTAGGAGGTACGAAGTGTCTTTCCTGCACTCATCTGCATGTTACTTCTGGCGGTCGCTGCAGTGAGAAGTAATGACATTGAACAAGCACAAACATTCTATTTTTGGAACCATTAACATAATGCATTCATTTTTTTTCTGTGTATGTGATGCTATTGCATTGTATGTGTTTTTGCACTGTCTATGTGGAAGTATGTTGGTGCACCTGCTTCTCGGTGAAAGGATGACTACAGGGAAAGTGGAAGAAGAAACAGATCCTATTAAGATAAACCTATATTTACACCGAGTGCACCATTCTTCATGCCTGTGATCTTTGTGAAAACAGTTTTCTGTTGGCCATTACGATCCTAAGCATGTTAAAAAAACAGACTATTTTCATCTTAGATAACAGATACCAATTCCCTTTGATAGTGAACACAAAACACAACCAGCTCTCTGTTCTCGTAAACTGTGGTGAACGTAAGATAGCACTTTCATTACATTAGTGGCTTTCTAATCTGCATTCATATCTCCTCACATGCTTTTCTTTCTTCTTATTTTTATTTTTTTGTTCCTCTGGCACTAGTCTTATGATCTCCTTAATGCTATTTGTGCTATTGTGATGCGTGTTTCTTTCAAAAGTTTCATTTTACCACACAAACTCTACTTTATAAATTTTATACTCAGAACTCTCATACTTAAATGCAGTTACAGTATAGCTGTCCTCAATATCAAAAAGAGCTTTTGAAATAATTTAATTTCCCAGGCAGTGAGAACCCTGCTGTCATTGATTAGCCAAACATCAAGCTAGCTACAAAGAGCTTCTTCAGCACATTAAAACTCAGCCCAGTTGTTTCTCTACTTACATAAGAAAATTGGCCGGAAATGTGCAGTGCTTTTGCTGTTCTAACAATGATATGTAAAGGTAAAATGCTTTATGAAAGTTGACTTTGTTTACCCCCCAGCTGTTTGTTTCGATTCCCCTAAGTGGGCTGGAAAAACTCAAACAAACTCTGCTGTCTGCAAACAAAGCAGAAGACCTACAGAGAGGTGTTGGGTTGTAAATGAGGGACAGAGACACAAAGCCTCAGAAACACCTACATCATTTTGACAGCTGCACTCATGAAAGGCTTCATTATTTTGAGGTGGACATGCTGCGTATGACAATATAAGAGGTATATGAAAAACAAATTGCTTGAACAATTTAAATTCTTGCTGGAATTATGCTCAGAGATTGGATAATTATTGGCTATTACATAATTGACAATAATTCAGAGTTTTGATAGCTTGGCTTATTACACCCGGTTTAACTTTGCTGCCAAGTGCATTGTGTTTTTGGGGTTTCAACTAAAATGACGAAGTTAGTGGTGTTTTTTTCTTTTCTTTTTTTGAAGTCAAACCAAACCATGTCTCATCTTCCTGAAAATATTCTTTTGATACCTTACTATCCTACTAACTTCATAAAGACAACAAAAAAGGCCTCAACTGCCCTTCTAGAATCCAACTGAGATCATTCCTAACTCTCTCCAATTTATCCCATAAATCACACAGTTCTCCCATCCTTTATTTACCACCTGCACACTATTTGCTTATTGTATCTGCATAATCAGATTGTAACTAATTATCAGCTCTACAACTCTAAAATGTTCCACAAGGACAGTTTTGGCATGTTCATCATCAATACGTTCTCTATTTTTCACTCCCAAATATAAATTTGCATCACCATCAGCATGCAGCCTCAGCTGGAGCTGGCAGCTCATTGGCAGCATATCGGCACAGGCTTTAGATACATTTTTAAATGTACCTTGGTGAAACTGTGGTGAGGAAGAAGACACAAACCTTGCCTTTTGATTACAGGAAACCTCTCATTTTTATTCTCGACAGGCAAAACTGACTCTTCCTGACTTTGTCTTTGACTTGTGCCTTGTACTGACGGCTGTAAGAGTGTTCATTCATCCAAACACAGAATGCATGAACTTCCTTGTAAATTGGTTATTTTAAAAGCCAACAAGGGAAAAAATGTAAATTTAAATGCAATAATCAATTATCCAGCCCCTTCAGATTCAGTCAGCATATTTTAATTTCTAATGTGATGAGGGGAGGATGACCAGAAACAATATGAGGTCTGAACAACTTTATCTGCACTAGAATTCGAAATGCCTCCACTCACTCACTCGCTTAAACATTGAACAATGATCACAGTGACAGAAGAGCTCACGCAATACAAATATCAGCATCTCTTTACTACAATGACTGTGATTAGGATTTATAAAAAATTATGTGGAGCCTTCTTCTCAAAAGAAGCAAGCTCTGCGTCAGACTTAGTAAAGAGTGTGTGGAAGATTCAGAGACCCTCGGAGGTCAGAGAGCTGCCCACGGCAAATGTCAGGGCATGGTATTATGAGCTGAGAGGGTACCACATTAAAACACACACACACACAGTCCAATAGAAATAACTGTTTGGTCTTAATGTATACACAAAAACACCCAAATCTATGTATTTAACTTTTACATTTGTGTTATGTGAAATAGAGTGAAGAGATATTAACAGCTTTTGTTGCAGTAATCATGTGTGACCTCTGCTGGTGAGGTCCTTTAACACAAACTCAGAGAGAACCTGTGGCAGATTCACACGGAAACTGTATGTGACACAAAATGACTCTGCAATTCATGCCACAGGCAACAAGCATTCCACACTGAGAAGATCCATAGCAAAACAGCCGAGAAAAACTGCATCACCTTTAAATTAACTTTTGCTATGATCAAAAATAATTTAAGGATACAAACAACTGAGAATTGAACATGCAGATAAGCTGATGATTGTAGAGCCTCTTTGACTGTTTGGTTCATACAAATAATACTAATAATATTACTATTGCTACTGCTACTACTAGCTACTACTACTACTACTACTACTAATAATAATAATAATAATATAATATAATATATATATATATATATATATATATATATATATATATATATATATATATATATATATATATATATATATATATACAAAACAGTTAAACCGCAATAAATTATCAGATTTAATGTTTGGTTTAAAGTTTAACTCAAGTAAGCAAAGAGGTGGGTTATGTGAGGAAATGGTTGCTTTTGTTGCTCTAAAGCAAAAAATAAAAAAACGCATTTTTTACAAGCGTCAATTGACGGAAATAAATATTTCCCCGCGTAAGATTCATCCCAAGTGTAGGCTGTTGATGCCATATAATAATCTAGTCTCACTGATGCATTACTACATTAATGCTGATAATGTTTAGCAATATTAAAGGCAATGTTTTGGGAAGCGATCGAGCGATGTTTTGTTAACTGTTTTGAATTACTATTATTATGGTAATGGTACGGTCGTGTTTAGATCACGGATGTTTTTTTTTTTCAGTTTTGTAGCTCTCGGTTTTAATGTTTTATTTAGCAATCAATGAAGAAGACTTTATAAAAATGACTTGAGGCACGTCAGATCTAAATATTTAATCTTACTTTGATTAGTAAAAAGAAATGTGGGTTTCCATTTTTATGGAAAGAAACTCGGGAGCTTCACTTTTACGCATAATTCTACGCATTATTAAAGTTAGAAAGAAGCAAAAGAGAGAGAATTTAAACATCTTAAGACATCATAATACTTTCCCCTTTGCTTTATCGGGTCATAGCCTACTGCAATCTGAAGAAAGCGATCATCTTACCACTTGAGCGACGGACAATATTTTCCAAAAAAGTGTTCTGTGGTGCCACCAGTCCTCTTTTTCCCCCGTGCATTCTGCGGCCGGGCAGCGTCGGTCAGGCTTACGGACTTGCTGGAAGCTGGTCGTTAAAGTGATGCAGGTGGGATGGGAATCTATCGGTGGGATGGAGAAGATCATGGTAACGCTGCGCCGTGCCTGGCTGGTATGGGTCCTTTGTACCACGGAGCGCTCGCAGTTCTGCAGGCTCTGCGCTCCCCTGTTCTGCGCCTGCGCACTGGCGAACTGAAACAATAAAAATTGACTGGCACAGGAATCTCGAGCGCGATGCCCGGTGCCATGGAGATGCAACAGATGGTGCCTTTTGCGCGCAAATTAGTTGCATGGATACTCAAGAGTTGTTGTAGATGATAGGGATGTCATCTTATGTGAGCAAAAAAATTTAATGTAACAGTTCAAGTAAGTCACTCACTAAGGGATAGGGCTATAATCCATGAGTTTACGGAAGGTTTATGCGCAATCTTGATTACATCGGGATGCAGAGTCCTTGTAGCTAATTACGTCAATATGATAGGATCACGTCAGTATTCATATTTCTTCATAAAACTTTTTATGTTTATTCAACACATTTCAGATTAAACCTGAGTGTATTTCATAATAAAGCCTTCGGGGAAAATATGAATAAATGAACACTGGATACATTAATATGAAAGAAACAACAGGCTAGATAAAATGATTGAATTATCAATCAGAAGAGTTAATAAAAAAGAAAGTGAATGAATGAATGAATGAATGAATGAATGAATGAATGAATGAATGAATGAATGAATGAATGAATGAATGAATGGAAATCCACCTCCAGCCAATTCCCTGTGGCGCCATATTTTAAGAAACGCAGTTAGATTTGGGACGTCCTCCTACCCGCCCCTCCTGTGCCGCTGGAGTCCCCTGTCTGAGGAGGCTGTGGACAGAGCCCCTATTGTTCCCAGCCCACTCCTGCCTAATATGGAATTCGCAAGGAAACCAATGATTTCCTGACACTGACGATGAGTAGCCGCGTAGGGGCGAATGTGGAAAGCTGTTCGGAGTATGAAGGAATTAAACCGGAGTCCCAGCCACTGTTTTTGAAACGGTTTTGTAGTCGGATCAGGAAAATGTAAAATATCGGAATGCAAGTTGTAGGAGTTATAGTGAGTTTTCTTGAAACTGCTGTCGATGGCGAGGGATTGTTTTGGAAGCGCGAGCTAAAGCGTGGGTCACCTACTAGACGGACTTGCCTGCGCCGCGTACGACACGCTAACTCGTGTTTCAACTGGTCAGACGAAGACTGACGTCTTAAAAACTGGTATTTCTAGTCGACCGAATACTTGATTACCTGTGGAGGATATAGTTTCTGGACTTGTCCAACTATCATGCCTACTCTCAGCTCGAAAAGTAGACAGAACGCAGCGGGAGCGGTTGAGGAGGGAGGCAGTAACAGCGATCCTCTCGACACCTCGGCCAAAAAGATGTTGAAATGTGTTGTGGTCGGCGATGGAGCTGTGGGAAAAACCTGTTTGCTGATGAGTTACGCCAACGATGCTTTTCCCGAGGAATATTTACCAACTGTTTTCGATCACTATGCAGGTAAGACGGTTTCCATCTCAAAGCATGAAATACAATTCCCTATTTATGAAGTGCAGTTTACAGTATCTACCTAATCCTTGTGTACCGCCCCCCACTACACTCGGGTAGGGGGTCCCAAGAATAGCACCTGAAAGAGGAGATATCAACTGCCAGAGCGAGGACTGAGGGCCGACATAATAAAAAGTAGAAACAGAGTACGAATTAGGCTATAGTTTAGGGATCAGAGCCCTCTAAATAAGGGTTAATAAAATATACATATTGTAGGCCTACTTAATGAATCTCAAAAGGGTGTCGCTATTATAAGCTGCACATTCCATCAATGTTTTCAACATTTAAATCGCTTTGTAAACAGAGGTTGTTGCTTGGACTAAATATGTAACCATAGCAATAACGTAGGCTACCGAAAGCTTTGCTTCCGAATCTGTGTCAGTTTTATTATTCAACAATAGTTGAACAAAAATACTGTAACAAGTGTTTAAAACGGCTTTAAGGTCGTTGGCCATTAAGCTATCTTACTGTTCTAGGGACGTCAAAAGACAGTTTATGTTGTAAATGTTAAACAATGTAAATAGCAACAAGCTGCGCATCAGTGAGAGTCAGAGCTCGCGAGAGCCGCAACCTGTTGATCACAGGAACAAATGCGATCTCAACGCGTTGTCAGTAGTCTACTGTACTGTAGGCATTATAGCTTTGTAGGACCACGGTGGCTTATGGTTACAAATTTGTTGCCATCCATTAAGTTTTTTTCTTTTTCTCTCTGACTCAAACGCATATGTAGGTTATGAATGCATAAAGGATTTGGTTTCTCATCAGGGGAAAGCCCCCTATGACACATGCATGCTCCCAGAATCATATGAGGGTCAAGTCCTAATTACACAGTGGCAGACAGGTCTGCTTCAGCATCCTCTGTAAACAGCAGGGCACTTTCCTTACAAATATAAATAAAGAACCTTCTTAAAAGAACTTAAAAATTACAAACAAGCCCTTGTCCATATGACTATTGTAGGTGAAAGACAGTAGGCTACATGAACAAAGCAGTGTATCTGAAGAGAGAAAAGGAGGCAAAAAGTACCCGACTTATAACATCCTCAGATACAATTTACTTTCCCATGAGGCCACAGAAGAGGATTTTTAAGTGGCAGTGAAGGGACGCAACTGACACTGGTAGGTCACGTGACAATAACAACATAGAGAATGATACGTTCATTCATAACTCCCATATTCAAACCATATAAAAACACAGCTTTTAAGAGTCAAAATTAAAGTATTTTTCAAACCAAATATATCACCTACTAGACAGTATGTGATTTTGGATAGCTAAGATCTCTTATTATAAGTTTTCCTAACTATAAAAAATTCTAAAATGAAAAATTCAGAATGACACTAATCTAAAAAGTGCTTCAAAAGTAGATGTCTGCAATCATTCTAATCTAATGCAATCTTCCAAATGGAAAACAGATCTTTTACATTGACGTTATTAGTGGTGGAAAAGTTTGAAAAGCAGTGGAGTGAGTTGCTGTCATTTCATATTTACTCTGTTTACATTTTGAAGCAAGATCTCTTATTCAGCATCTTTAGATGATTTATGATACCACAATGACTGAGTAATTCAACCACTGAAAAAAAAAAAAAAATCAGTTCAGCCCCCTTTTTGGCTTTCATTTGTGAAAGTGTTTTTGATAGCTTAAGAACCATAAAGCAATTATTGTCAACGGATTTTCTATTACACATTTCATTCTAATGTGCCATATGATCAAATAAGGCATGTGTATCTGGGCTGTGCCAGAAAGTAAAGCTCTTTTCCTTTTTATGAGATATTATTAGTATCCTGTGTTGTAATTTTCTCCAGCCAGTGCAGGCTGAACAGACTGAAGTCATTCAAGGAGTGAGTAAAACTTTTAAACTCTTGGGAGTTGAATGAGATGGAAAGATCTTCAGGGAGTGTGATTCAACTCTTGCAGTTGAATAAAGCTGATGAGTGAGGCCATCCAAAGGACACTAAATGGATGATGTCACAGAACAAAAGTTTGAATGCAGGCACTTTTTGGGTATTAACCCCCCCCCCCCCCCCCCCCCCAAAAAAAAAAAAACAATTAGAAGCATGATTGAGCAGGCTTTAACCTTGTGGTGGTTTTATGATTTTATTTTTAATGTTTAAATACTTTGTCCTGCCAAGACAACTTTAAGTTTGCCACAGAACTTTTAAGAATCCTAACCAGAAGCCAACAGTGAGAGTGTTTGGGAAACCGGTTTCAATTGTTACAATCGATTTTGGTTACATTAGTTGTGCATAAACAACACACTTCACCTTTAAGGAAATGAAACCGTGCTCATAAAGAATAATGGTTTGCTGGCAAACAGATGTAAATTCAAATTATGTAAAAGTTAGAAGTGCCTATAAGCACCATTTAGAGGTTGACTGCTGTCATCTACAGTACATGGCATGAAAGACAGTAGTACAGAATGAAAAATTGAGAGAGAAGAGAGACAATATTCTTCCAGGGCCAATCAATCATTTACATTCATATTAGGCCCCTGGAGAGAGGCCTTGACAGAGCATCATAATAAAGTAGCGAATTGTTACATAGTGGCTTAATGTGCAGGATAAAGACCACAGAGCTCCCATTGTAGGCCACTGAAAGCTTTACTGTGTTGCTATACTAGAATTGGTCTTAAATGAAAACCATGATATTCATTCATGCCTCAGCAGTAATGGAACAGTTTGCAACATAGGAAACACTGATAATATGGTAATTGAATTATAAGTGAACATATAATTAATAAACAAGCAGCTTTTTTCAAAATGTATTGTTAAATGGTTAACTGAGCAATCCAAGCAGCAGCTATTTGGAGATATATTTATGTTGTTTAATAGACTAAAATACTACTGACTCAGAACTTTAGTACTGTACATTAGAAAAGTTAATATCATATAATTTAACTTTTCCGATTATGTCTGTTAAACAACCTAGTATTTTATATTAATTGTAAACTAGGGATGTAAGGATTAACCGTGAGCTGGCTGAAAATCGATTCAAATATGTGACGATTTAAATCAGTTTAGATGCTAAACAAATCGCGATTCAATTAGTTTATATGAATGTATGTCTGAGGGGAACTTAACGCCTTTAGAAATGTTTAGATGGTATTTTTTTTCTTTTCATCTTGCCTCTATATAATGCATATTAAAGTTCATAAGTGCAGAGCTGCTTTGTTTACAGTGGTAACCAAGGAAAATCTTTAAGCGCCACCTGCTGGCAGAGAGTGAATCTGCGTCACATTTAGCTTGTCCGCTATTTCTGTTTCATGCAGATATTTTTAATGTATAATTTCGCAAAGCTGAAGTCAAACCATTCTGTTTTAGCTTTAAATTTCGAAAATTTACAATTTAATTTTGATTGAAAACTGCTCATGTTGCATGTTTGCAGCCTCTTTGTTTGGATCACGATTACAATGCAGTTGTTGTCTCTAATTTTAAATGGAAAGAGCATAGACAAAGCCTTATTTTGTTTATATGAAGAGAGTTCCTTTATTTGATTTGGGGCTTGTTTTAAAATTTTAATTTAGTTTTATTATTTACATTTACATTATGTTAAATTTTGTCATTTAGCAGACCCTTTTATCCAAAGTGTTTTTTTGTTAAAAAAGATCATGAATCGAACTGTGAGTTAAGTGAATCATTACATCCCTAACTGTAACACATACAGACTACTTTACAAGACATAACTCAGGTAAATAAGGCCAAATATAATACGAGTTATTGAACTAAAATTTATTTTCACTAGAACCATTGTGATTGCAATCTAGAGAACTAGAGCTCAACCCAACACTATGGTTTCCATCCATAAATCCTACAGGATCTGAATCTTCTTGTCCAAAACAAACCAGTGACATTCCCAGTCCATGACACAGTGCCTGTTTAAGCGTTTGAGTTGAGTCATCGTCTAGTGTGGCTCCCACTACACTCCTAACAAATCCAACTAATCCACCAGTGATACCACATTGTGGATATTACCACGTGGTCAATATTAAAGAACAGGTCACATGATATTTTAAAGTGTCCTAATATTGTTTTGGAGTCCCCTACAACAGGTTTAAATGCATCTAAGGTCAGAAAACTTTTTAATTTTCTCAGAATGTACATTTAATATTAGAGTAATGTGCCAATGGTCAGAAATCATTGTAATTTTCTCAGAATATACATTTAATATTAGAGTAATTTGCCCATGATTAGGAAACGATTCATTCCAAGCTAGTTTGGCGCAAACCGCTCCCTTCCATAAGCCTACTCTGCTCTGATTGGTCAGCTAGCCAAGCCTGTTGTGATTGGCACAGAGAGGAGTCCTTGAGCCAGTTAACGAGTGCTACCATTGACAAAGCACCTTTACATAAAACAATATAGTGTTCCAGCCGTTCTTATAATAATGACATAAAATACATAAACACTTATGCAAGCAAATCATGCCCACAGCTAAAGTTTAGCTGCTTAACTGTGAACACTTTAATGGTTGGTATGTTAGCCAAGTGTTCACTTGACTCACTGATGAAAGGATTGTTTGTAAACCAAAATATGTCTAACATTACTGTAATGTTTGAAGAATGACAGACAAAAGACGCTGTCTTAACTTTTAATCAGAATGCAGAACAGCTGTATCACAGGTGCACCAGCCTTAACTAACTCACGCATTTCTCCCACATTAACCCTATAACTGCCGGTGCAGCAAAATAAATAGCAATTTCACAAATCTGTGAGCTACACTACATTCTTTATTTTTAAATGAAGGAATTAGAGCCAACGACAGTCTGCATTAATTGACACATTCTTAGGAAATAGTGGGTAAACAGCGAATTATCAGATCTACTTCAGTATAAGACAGTAAAGCCGCGTTTCCACCGCATGAACTTTACCCAGGAACCAGGGACTTCGGTGTGTTTCTACCGTGGGAACCAGGAACTAATTAAAGTTCCGGGTAAAAAAATGCTCCTAAGAAAGTCCCTGCTGGTGAGGTAGTACTTTTTCAAAGTTCCGAAACTCTTGGGGGCGGGACTTGGGCGCTAAACATGCTGATTGGTTGACTTCACGCACCATTAGGACTTCAACCACCATTTATTCGGATCATTTTCTAAATATTACTGTTATTGTGTCATGAAATGTAATTTTAAAAGTATTTCAGGCGAGAATGTAGTTGTTTAAAACTCGAATCTGTGGTTTATTTATAAAGACAGCGCCTATTTAAAAATGTTTTTCGCCGATTTCGGAGACGTGAGCTCCATGCGATCAGCAGGAGCTCAGTAATCATGTATCCGCCGAGAGCAGCCTCACCTCGGCTAGACCTCTGATATGTGCAGCTGGCTCTGATGTATCTTTAGTGGTTAAACATAGAATATAATTAGTTTTGGGTAAATCTGACAGGTAATCTTTGGTCTGTATTAAATTTATCTATAATTTAAAATGAAAATAAAAAGATACATTTATATAATATTTAGTTTTATTGTAATGGCTGTATATATACACATATCCCTGAACTAAGTACATTCCTGCAGCTATTATTATGTTTAAATGAAAATGAAAGGAGGCAGTGGTATTTGATATCATAATTCGTTTTATTGTAAATGCACAGTGGGAAAAATTGCAGTAGCCAAGGCGAGCTGACTGATGTTATCAAGTACACTGCTGTTTGCAGAATTACCGAATTTGCGTCGTCACGGAGATCACACTCCAGAATTTTTGAGCAGAGTCTGAACTACCGAGGATGCACGTCCAAAATCAGCGTACTTTGTATTGAGAAACGCGCGCGGACCTACGTCACCAGTCTATTTGCCTAATCTTCCCGGTACTTTACACCATGGTGGAAACGCAGAAAGCAACAGGTGTGGGGGGAAAAAAGTTCCTGGTACAAATGTTCTGGGTAATTTCAGTGGAAATGCGGCATAATATGCCTTACCTGGAAACCTAATCACATATTAGCACAAAAAATGTATATTTTGAGCACTCAATTGAAAATGTACACAAAACATATAAATCGTACTTACAGGCTGTGGTTCGGATAGTTTGTTAGTCCAAATAAAGAAGATTAGAAGCCAATGAAGATAAAAGCCAAGATTAGAGGAGCAGTCCTTGATAAAATGACAGGCACACAACAAAAGGTTTGAAATGTATTTCTGTGGTATCCTTGAACACAGCGTCTTCTCAGCATGATGTAAACACACTAATAGCGGAAGTGTTTGTGGGCAGGTCAGACTCTGTTCGTATTTCGTGGGCAGGCTTAGATTATGCAAATGTGTTACCCAGTGACGTGTACCGGTTAACATGCAAAAGACTCCTTAAGGCGACTCTGAGTCGACTCTCTCTTTTGAGAGACAATATCTTTATTTATCTTGCAGTTTTTTGGATTAACAACTTTGCAGATTGTTTTCATTTAAGCATATCTACGTTATAAACTGCAAATAAGATATTAAAACAAAACAACAACATATGACCTCTCTTTAAAATACCTACAGCTGAAAAGCTAGTTCGTTTAAGTAATAAGGACAGGCTGGGAACAGCACTTTTCAATGTTAAACACTCATCTATGCCATAGCTAATGGTAACTCTTTGTGCTGCAGTGCTCCATTCACCACAGCTGGTGTTGTATCAGCACAGATCGCTAATTTAACACCAATTGTTTTTTTTTTCATTATCTTAACACTACATTTTCCATTTGATTTGATCTCTCCTTGATTTGGCAGATCTGTAAAGCATAGGGTTTTGAAAGATTACCATGAGCAATAATATTCTGAGCTATAATAAAACAATAGCCTATCAGTTAGATGGTTTATTAACAATGATATGAACAATAATTATATATTATTATATATCCTGTTATCCTGTGCATGTGGTTTGATGGTTTGTGGTATCAACACGCCAGATTTGGTTAGTGGTTGGTTGGTGGAAACAATAAATAAAAATAAATAAAAGTTGTGTCTAATGGAGTGGTTGAAGGAAGTAAACCTTCATTTGAACTATGAGTAAAAGTTGCTGGTAAACATAAAAAAGCCTGTGGTAAACATGAGTCGTTACATCTAAAGTTCACTTGAATTTGTTCTAGATAATCTAGGTCCAAAACATAATAGTACTAACATGAGGGAGTAAATTATGATAGAATTTCCATTTTTGGGTGAACTGTCCCTTCAAGTAATATAATAAATGTAAATATTTTTGAGTAAGACCTTAAAGAGAAGTGGCTTATAGAAACCTAGAAAGAGTTTCATAATAAGCAATTAAATGAAAATGTATAATTAGTGGAGTGGTTGAGCTATATATTTGGTATATATTTGGCATGTTGATGTAAAGGTTGAATTGAGTGGTGGCATTGGCCAATTTACAGAAATTAAACAGTTATGACAGTTGCACTCTGAATGGTGAACAATGCACCGTTACTAGTACCAGATCTAAGATGCCAATATATTTATTGCTAAAAAAATATATTATGGGAATGGATGGTGGATAATAGTCCACCCATGAAAAATGGGTGTAAATTGTGAGAGAGCAGTTAAAGCGTCTACAGTAAATGCTTTCTTATCGCTTGAGACTTAATGCCCTAGTGATGGAATGGAAAGTGTCTAAATTAAATATGCAGTCTCTTGCTATTGCCATATGAGTATTTGTACAATTCGCTATACTGTTCTTATAGGCTAAAGCTCACTGAATGCAGATGTATTGGATGACTTAATGTCACAGGCCAGTCTGTGAAAGAGAAAAGAGGAATGAAGAATGTTGAGGTCTGGAGGGGTGTGTGGGCTTCTGATGCCCCAAATCATGTTTCACAACAGTGGGTCAGGCTTGCCTGAGTAAGACTGTAACACAACATTGATTTCTGTCCAGGTCACAGAATGGGGGTTGGGGTTTACAGAAGGCTCGAGCCTCATTGGGAAAAGCAGCTGACGTGAGAGAACAGCTGAGAGCCTGATTCACAGCCCCCAAACCTTCTCCATCCCTACTGACTTGAATTCCTCTACTTCTCTCAAACTTTCACCTCACATCACCCCAGCCTTGTTTTTTGTACTAGTGGCTTTGTATTTATAGGCAAATAAAGAGTCAGAGAATCAATAAAAGGAAAAGATTAGACTCCTTATTTAGCCCAGACTCAAGGCCACTGTTTCTGGTCCATCTTCATAGTCTACAGGGAAAGAACTTCTAAGCACATCTAATCATAACACCGCTTGGCTGGTTAGCTACAGCTGCAACACACCACAGTTCACGCGGCTCCTCAATGGCTCCCTGTACCTTCACGAGGCTAAGTTAGGGGCATTAGAGCTGCTGCTTTGTATTTGTCTCTTGTCCCCAGTGTTGAGCACATGATTGTTAAAATTAGCATTGAGATTAGACTGAAAATTTCATTTGAATTTTAAAAGGGCCACACAGACCCTTTTTGCAATCATAACTTATGAAACAAACATCATGGCTTCTCAAGTGAAACAGTTAAGCTAGCGTAAGAACTGCTTTAGGGTTTTCAGTGTCTTTTAGGGTTTTATTTTTATGACTACCTAGAACTATTCTAATTATGCTTTCAGTATAGTTTAAAATGTTGTTGTTGAATAAATATTATCAAAAAAGATATTTAAAAAGTCAACAGAACACTATAAAATTATCATAAAAGTGATCCATGTGACTTGTGGTATATTCTTAGCGTTTTGAAATCATATGATGGTGAGAATAAAAATAAATTACTTCATGTTCCATGAAAATCTAGCCTTCAACTGGCTCGTCGACACATATTATATTCAAACATAGCTATAATATGACCTCAGTGGACCGGAATCTTGCACACAACTTGTATGAACCCTTTTGTCTTTTATGGTGCTTTTTTTGTTATTTGTGAAGATTGAAAGTATCAGGATAAAAGGTGAACCCTCTTGGAGAGCCTAGATTTTAAAGATCAGATTATTTGTATAATCAGTGGTATTCATCTGTACTCAAAATGCAATTGCATTGCCATATTTTTATTGCAATTATATTGTGGTGAATTTGGTCCGAACATTTTGCTGGGCTTATTTTCAAGGGATGTTAGAGAGGCTGTCTTCTCCTTTTCCAGAAGCTTTTCTGCTCATTAAGGATCCCAGATCTATAGTTTGCAGGAAGTGCTTTGGTTCTGACAGGAAGTTTATTGGTCATTTTGGAAGCATCCATGGGTATCTGGCTCAGTTCAGTTGATGGGTTATGAAATATTTGGTAAAATCTTTTTATGGTCCCAGTCATCAATATTCCAGGCCATCATGTAGTTGAGAAGATTGAATTCAGTTCAGGGTGTCTCAGAAGGTGCTTGAGGACTGAAGAATCTGGTGAGGAAGAACCTTTCAAACAACAGCCTCTTTTTTTCTCACAGACACATTCCTTTAATCAGTCTTATCAAACCACTACCAGAGCACTGAGTTTGAAAAGAGTGTGGACACACAGCGGACTAAGTATCTGCAGTTTGTTTGAAACCTCTGTGAAATGTTGAGACCAGCTGTTCTCCTGTTCTCAGCAGTGGTCTTTTATTGCGTGTCGCTTGATGACTAAAGATTGACTTGTCTTGGGTTTTTTTCCTTTTGGTTGTGTCAACACAGCCGTTCTCTCCCCCTCATCACCCGCAATACAGAATCAAATATGTATGCAAGCACACACTCCGTTCTTCCCTCCCTGTTTTCCAAAACTGGTCACCCCTTGCTGTTGACAGCTGTCCTGTTCCAAATCAACCTCCGTTCCCACCCACAACCAAACAGCAGGTCCAGAGTTCTGGAAGTACATCAGAGGGATGTGATACAGCAGGAGCAGAAACACTGCTGGACAAACACACATTTTATAGGCATATTCAGCACAGGATTATTTCTGTTTGATATGCATAATGAATGTAACAAACCTTTTTTGCTGTTGTTTTCATTTTTTTTCAGTGAATGTAACAGTATCTGGGAGGCAGCACTTACTGGGACTGTACGATACTGCTGGACAAGTGAGTTAATGCTTCTGAAGTCTATATAGTCACAATAACAGAAGCGGATGTTTCCTTCTATACTGTGATGTACATTCAAGACTTAAGTGAGAGCTTGCAATATATAGCATTTACATTTATGGATTTAGCAGACACATTTATCCAAAGCAACTTAAATGGCAGTATGTGTATTCCCACGGAATTAAACTGGCCACCTTTTACGCAATGCTTTACCACTGAGCCACAGGAACACTATTGTACAATAGGAACATTACCAATACTGTAAGAAAGGGGTGGGTTTAAGCAGAAAAAAATATTGGAAAAGTCAAACAAATGTCACCAGATAGCAGTTTGATGTTTTACTGGAAGATCGAGTTACGACATACAAGGTAAAAAAAAATTGACAAATTAAACATTATGTATAGCTGAATCATTCACAATAAAATGCATTTCAGTTTTTTTTTTTCATGCCGACTTTAAACCTTATTCACACAATAACAAATCCTCCAAAAGTCTGACTGCTCTCAAATGCATTAAAATTCTGTTACAATTTCACTATTGTTTCCAAATACCAATGAATATACAGCCGAATAAAACCAGACATAACACAAAAATAATTTGTATCACTTGTTTAATGTCTTTCCCCTACTAAATGCAAACCCAATTACAAAAAAGTTGGGACCTTGTACAAATTGTGAGTAAAAAACGAATGGAATAATTTACAAATCTCATAAACCTATATTTTATTCACAATAGAATATAGATGACATCAAATGTTGAAAGTGAGATATTTTTAAATGTCATGCCAAATATTGGCTCATTTTGGATTTCATGAGAGCTACCCCATATGAAACAAAAATATATTGCAGTATATTGGAAAATATCATGTAATATATTAGGCATATATTCTTATATATATATATTTTTTCCAATATATCACAATATATTTTAAGAAATATATTGGTAAATACATTTTCCTTTCGTAAGGGACACATTCCAAAAAAGTTGGGACAGTTAGCAATAAGAGGCTGGAAAAGTTAAATGTACATATAAGGAACAGCTGGAGGACCAATTTGCAACTTATTAGGTCAACTGGCAGCATGATTGGGTATAAAAAGAGCCTCTCAGAGTGGCAGTGTCTCTCAGAAGTCAAGATGGGCAGAGGATCACCAATTATGTGGTGAAAAATAGTGGAGCAATATCAGAAAGGAGTTTCTCAGAGAAAAATTGCAAAGAGTTTGAATTTATCATCATCTACAGTGCATAATATCATCCAAAGATTCAGAGAATCTGGAACAATCTCTGTACGAAAGGGTCAAGGCCGGAAACCCATACTGTATGCCCGTGATCTTCGGGCCCTTAGATGGCACTGCATCACATACAGGAATGATACTGTAATGGAAATCACAACATGGGCTCAGGAATACTTCCAAAACATTGTCATGAACACAATCCACCGTGCCATTCACTGTTGCCAGCTAAAACTCTAGAGGTCAAAAAAGAAGCCATATCTAAACATGATCCAGAATCCAATGTGTTTTCTCTGGGTCAAACCTCATTTAAAATGGACGGTGGCAAAGTGGAAAACTGTTCTGTGGTCAGACGAATCAAAATTTGAAATTCTTTTTGGAAAACTGGGACACCATGTCATCCGGACTTAAGAGGACAAGGACAACCCAAGTTGTTATCAGCGCTCCGTTCAGAAGCTTGCATCTCTGATGGTATGTGGTTACATGAGTGTGTGTGGCATGGGCAGCTTACACATCTGGAAAGGCACCATCAATGCTGATAGGTATATCCAAGTTCTAGAACAACATATGCTCCCAACCAGACGTCGTCTATTTTAGGGAAGACCTTGCATTTTCCAACATGACAATGCCAGACTGCATCAATTACACCATAGCTGTGTATAAGAAGGATCTAGAAGCCTATATAAGACAAGAATGGGACAACATTCCTATTCCTAAACTTGAGCAACTTGTCTCCTCAGTCCCCAGACGTTTGCAGACTGTTATAAAAAGAAGAGGGGATGCCACACAGTGGTAAACATGGCAGTAGTCCAATTTGTAGTCTGATTTCATCAATTGAATTTGAAACTCTTAAAAACATTAATAAATGTCATTGTGGACATGCGTCAGATCACTCTGAATGTAAACTCCTTTTGCATCACAGCCACATTTAATGGTAGACTGCACAGCCTGTTTTGAATAATGTTATAAATAAAGCTGCAAGCACTGAATTGAAATTACAACAAACCACAGGCTGGG
Source organism: Carassius gibelio (assembly GCF_023724105.1). NCBI lineage: Eukaryota > Metazoa > Chordata > Actinopteri > Cypriniformes > Cyprinidae > Carassius > Carassius gibelio. The sequence goes on along the minus strand of NC_068415.1, from coordinate 16,242,151 downwards.
TTGTTTTTGTCACTGTCAGCCCACCATAATGACTTTGATTTTGGCTTATTAAAGTGGTTCAAAAGGAAACTCACATGACTATTCATACACAGCCTGAAGATATATAGATGCATCTGAACCAAAGCCCAGCTGTTTATTTTCCTTGTGTGTCTAAAGGCATCACATAATCACCCGGCTCTGTAATACACCTCTTATGGGGTGCCAGTTATTCATGTTTTAATCCTAGAATATATTGCAACATATTTGTGTCGTAACTTAAATCAGTTGGAAAAAATAATAGTCACATAATTATTTTCTTTTATTATTGATCATTACTGTAACTTCCACTCATCAGTTTAACATTTCCAGCATCCGTTGTATTGGCTTTTAGAAGGAATTCTCTTATTTGCATGAGGAATATTCTCTTATAAGGACTTTGGCAGTTGCTGACATTGCACTGTGGGGTGGCATCCATTAAACAAGATGTATTTTCTAACAGTATATACATTTGAATAAATTATGAGGAAATAAACTATTCTTTTATATGCAAAAAAAAAAAATGCATTATATTCATATTTTACATTGCATGTCTCAGATACTGTACCATACTGCTGAAAAGCGCTATAGGGTACTGATTTGCATAACAGAATAAATATTTACCAACTTTTACTAACTATGCATTGAGGTTCACTTTTTTTTTTGTTTCTATGACTGTTTCTGCTTGAAGTAATAAAGCTAAAGTGTATTACTGTTCAGCTTGATAGAATTATGTAAATGTTTCTTAGGACATATAGCTGTAGCAAGCACAGTATGAGCTGTAATGAAGAATATCTGCTGCGTTTCAGAATTGAAAAGACAGACTAATGTAGTGAGCCACACATTGCTGTATAAATGAAAGTTATATAATCCAGTACATCTGCACCCATAAGCAGTTCACTGATACAGAAAAGCATCTGTGTGATGTCTGGTCCTTCTCTTTTATTGATCGCTCACTATGAGATCAATGGCACTCAAGAAGAACTGACTTTTACAAGATACCAGTGCTGGTGCGGAGCTGTCATTTGGCACTGACGTTTTAAAGGCCTGATGTTAATTATTTATGTTCATTTGCGTTTCATAATAAGTGATAGAATAAAGTCATGAATAATAATGATGCCCTACATGTAAAATTTTACCAGAACATTACATTTATTGACTCAGTATATGTTTAACATTTTTAAAAGTCTCCTATGCACACCAAGGCTGCATTTATTTAGGAAATAATGGCATAAAAACGATATCGTAAAATTCTTCGGAAATCATTCTAATAAGCTAATTTTGTGTTCAAGAAACATTAACTATTATTATTGTTTAATATTATAATATCATATTCCATGAAGATGTTTTATAAATTTCTTATCGATTTTCTCAATAATTTGATTTTTTTACATTTTTTGTACCCTCCGATTCCAGATTTTCAAATTGTTGTATCCCTGCCAAATATTGTCCTATCCTAACAAACCATACATAAATGGAAAGCTAATTTATTCAGCTTTTAGGATATATAAAAATGTATACATTTAAAAAAACAACAACTTATGACTGGTTTTGGGGTCTAGGGTCACATATCGTCTAAATATATATATATATATATATATATATATATATATATATATATATATATATATATATATATATATATAACCCACATTTTTGAATGGTATAGCATGATTCTAAATTGAATGATATTTTTCGAGAACACTTCTCCATTATATCCTCCTGAACTGTCAAGCGAACGTGTCTCATTAAAGGAACAATCAAATTGGCCTCTGTTGTTGAAGTATCTTAATACCTGAAAATAACACTAATCAACAATTAAAATATTTCTTATTACAGCTCAAACTGTGCTTTCCACAGCTATATATCCCAAGACATATTTTTATTATTATATCACAATGAATATGCACACTTTAGAGAACATCTAATTCAAAGTCTGTTAGTTAATTCAGAGTCTGCTGATTTGCAAATGTGTACTTTTCTCCAATTATGTAAACTGAGCACAACTGATGGGGGTATGTTAGACAAAAAAGCTTTAAATGAATCTTTGACCTTTAAATGAATCATCTGCACTCTTTCACTTATATTTAGTTTTTCAAAAAGATCTTTTGCATCATATTTCAATTGTAAGAGACATGAATTGAGTCTAAAGTGGGCCTTACTTTTCTTGTCGTCATATAGGAGGATTACAACCAGCTGCGGCCCCTCTCTTACCCCAACACAGATGTCTTTCTTATCTGCTTCTCTGTCGTGAATCCAGCTTCCTATCACAATGTGCAGGAGGAATGGGTTCCTGAGCTCAAATCCTGCATGCCTCATGTGCCCTACATCCTCATCGGGACACAGGTGCAGGAGCTTTTTGGTTTAGACAGTAAATGTGATTTCATAATAATAATAATATTAACTATACATAATAATTTATTGTTGCTGTATTTTATAATCAGATAAAGCATTAATATTAGTAATGTTAGTAATAATAATAGTTATTATTATTGCCTATTATCAGATGAAGCTCAAACAGATCAAAGTCAAAATATGAATATTTATGGAAAATATTGGATTGTTTTTTCTATTTAAGATTGACTTGCGAGATGACCCAAAGACACTGGCACGTCTGCTCCAGATGAAGGAGAAGCCACTGACCTATGAGCAAGGCCTCAAACTAGCCAGAGAGGTGATGGATGTTCACACGTTTGGCTTAATTTTCAGTTGTTTTATTCTTTATAAATCCAGGCTTCAAAAAATAGAAGAATGATTCCTAAACTTTCCCCACTGTTGCACAGCACTGAAAGGATTGATCCTCATTTTGTTCCAAGTATGTCATCCCATATTACTGACTTTCTTCTGTGGAACACAAAGAAAGATGTTTAAAAGGGTGTTTGAGCTACTCTTTTCCATTCAATGAGAATGAATGCTGACCACAACTGTCAAGCATGATTTCCAAGGTAGATTTTCAGCGAATTTTCAATTTCCTTTTGTAGAGTCTAAACAATCTGTGCTCACTATCAGTTTTCTTCATATGGAAACTAGCAGCTCTGCATTCTGATAGACCTCTCCTTTTGTGTTCTATGGAACTAAATTTCCTACATTTTTTGTTTCAAAATTGTATATTGATGTCCACAGATTGGAGCCCAGTGCTATCTGGAATGTTCGGCACTGACTCAGAAGGGACTAAAGACAGTATTTGATGAGGCCATCCTGACAATCTTCAGCCCAAAGAAACAAAAACGGGGCTGTGCGGCCTGCAGGGGCTGTTGTGCTATCATGTGAGGATAAAACATCTCCAACTGTGAACACCCACTCTCCTTCAAAGCTTTGAGCAGAGTAACAGACCCTAACCCGCCTCCAGTCTGCTGTACATCCTTCCTTTGCCCTCGGTTTGTATGTCTTGTGGAGAGCTACACTGTCCAAAACAAGTGCCTAAACTTCCCCCCCGCATTGCCTTACAGGATCCGCTTCTCAAGCCAAAGAAGTCTCAGACGGGACAGCGGTTTCTTGAACCAACGTGGCGCGACATCGCCAATCTCCAATCCAACATTTCAGATTCAGCTCTGAGCCATTGGATTTTTATATATATATATATATATATATATATATATATATATATATATATGTATATATAATATGGTTTCTCGAGGTTTATGAAAAAACGAAAATCCATTCCTCCGAACAAGCTGGATTTCTCTCGGTCACCTCAAATCAATATTGCACTCTTTCTAGAGTCAGTGCTTCATCAGTTTGAGCTAGTTAATAAGGGATGGCCAACTTATCAATAGAGGTAGAGCAGACACAAAAAGAGAGAGGAATGCATCTTTGGGTCATTTAAAATTAACAATACTGATAAACCGCTATGGTACTAGACAGTCAAAGAAACATAAAATAATGTTATTCATCAAAAAGAGTGACAATCAAGCACACTGTGTGGAGACTGAAATTAGGATAAAGGGAAATGTATCTCGTGACAACATTATCCCATGATTCATTTATATTTCCTTGGGTTTTCAAACTGAGATGCCCTGAAGTTTACTTAGTCAGATTTCTGTGAGCCATCAGACCTTTATACAGTGTAGGTGTAGAACAATGATGCCATAAAATGGTGCTGTAATTGTTATATTTTTCCTAAGCATTACATTATGATTTTTGAAGGGGCCTGTATTTTGTCTTCTCAAATGATTCTGCCTACACACATTTAAAATTCCTCTATTAAAAATGAGCCGATGGTGGACTAAAAGTACAGAGGAGTGTATGTGCCACTTAAAATAAAATGAAGAAATCAATCACCAATGTATTCATTCAAAAACTTAATAATTTTGAATGCAATATAACCTCGAAGTTAACATTACTAGTCTCAGCCTCAGACATCACATTCATGAAACTGTGGACCTGAATAAGGCTCACAAAAAGGGAAAGTCGACATCCGATTGGTTAAATTCTGCAGGATTTCCACATTTAATGGTCCATCTGGAAACAAAACCATTTACAAGACAAATAAAAGCTGTAAAAATGTCACGAGGGGATATTGTTGGTGTATTGCATGTTGTAGAATAACATGGGAAAATATTTTGAGCTTGTGTCCACCGCAGACCTTATATGAGGCATTAAAACAAAAAAACTGTTCAACATTTGCCTACAAAAACACATCATCCCTGCAGCACTGTATTACTGTGATGATTTACAGTTAACATTTTAAACATTAAATGTAAAAGATCTTATCATTTATATATATATTATATATATATATATATATATATAATTTTTTTTTAAGTGGCACTCAGTCCTCTTAAGTGATCTGATTCTGTGAAAAAAAAAAAACATTATATCACCCTATCACTCTCTATTTCAGCTGACGTACTAGTGTATTTACTTTGGACCAGGCTTATACATTGTCTAACGGCTCAGTTTTGCCTGTGGCTGAAGCAGCCCCCTCATTTTCCCTTTTAAAGATCAGCTCAGACACAAATGGCTTTGTCCTTCGGACTTGTTTTTTTTCCTCAGGCATGTAGTGTGGTCATGCTGTAAACTGCACAGCTGATCATGGACTCTCAGCAGTCCCACCCTAAATATGTGGCCTTTTCAAAGTCCCTACTGTGTTTTTGGTACAAGTGTCAAATAATATGGAAAATAATATGTGTAACCCTTAAATTTTTGTATTGGACATGTGTTGAACAATGTATAGGTAAACCAACAGTTTAAGCTTCCATAGTCACATACCAAACAATGTCCTGTGAGTACTTGTAGTTCTCAGACCACCATGTTATGGACACCAGAACTGGTACTGATTACTTCTGATTGCTCTTCACATCAGTCGTTCCTTAGTTTGACCTCAGGGATCGGAGCCCGCAAGGTGCTAGAGACCATCCTCTGGCAGAGGAATCAAGCCTGCTCCACAGAGACGAAGAATGAGCCGTCATTCACTTGCCTTTAAATGTAGCATAGTTTGTTTTTTCACTCAGTTTAATTAAGTGCACTTAAGACACTGTGCCTTGCATTGTCCCATGCAATAGTTTATATACTGTAATGCTAATGAGAAGACCAGTATTCAGTCACTGGTTGAAAGCTATAACTTGAACTGTAAACTTATATCTAATATTTTTAAGTCTTTCGTGTATTGATTTATATGCTTAAGAAACATGACAGCTTTATGCCAAAACTAAAAATGTGTTGTAAATATACACAGAGTGATTAAAGCTTGTGGTAAAACTTTAGAATCGTTTTTGAAATCTTTCCTGGAAGTACTCAAGTTTTATACCTGCGGTCCACTGTCATGACAAAAACTTGCTTTTGTGAAGCAACATCCTATCATCTTATATTGCTTGCCGTTAAATGTTCGTTGTGGATTTATATACTTTTTCAATGATGTTAAGGCTATTTGCAACTAAAAGGTGAAATGTTCCGGTGACATCCACGTCCTGTTATCTTACCTGTACAAAACAGTCTGTTGTGCTTGTTGTAATATTATTTTAATGTATTATTGTAATCATAAACACACTGCTTGGTAGCGCAGATAGTCTTACCGTTTAATCCACTTCTAGTAATCTATAGCAGCTAATGAATAGGAAATCTCACACATTTCAATAAAATAGCTTACTTCTGTGAAGCAAATTGAAGTGCGGAAGTTGACATCTCCACATAATAAGAACATCTTTGGTCTTCATGGCTACTTAACAGGTATGTTTGTGAAGCTTTGGTAACGTTAACCTTTTAAAATTGTGTGCAAAACAGTGCCCTACCCCAATATACATTACATACAAACAGTACTAAAATTCACTGGGAACAGTTAGTTCTAGCTAGTAATAGTATGTGACTACTCTGAAAGCGATAACAGTGTTTCTTTTGATAAATGATGATAATAGTGCTCTGCTCTCCTCCAGGCTGAAGAAGCTGCGAGACCAAGCAAGTAATCATCAGCGTAGCTTTCAGCGCCCTCTGTTTGTGAAAATAATCACTACGCGTTCGCTTGTTGCAGACTTGCAGTGTTCTTTTCCATTTTAAACTTGCTGTAAAACGTTGAGACAGGACACCAAAAACCAGGGCATCTGGTCACCCTAATGTAAATCACTGGCATTTTCAGACTGAGCTTAGCCACAAGCGCAAGATGAAAGCATTAAAATTATAAATGGGTCCCTCACATCCAACAAATCTATGCCTAAGTTTAAGATTTCTTACATATGCATGGTGTACGGTTTCTGTATTTTGATTCTGTAAAATCAAGCATGATTTTGACATTTTACTGACCGTAAAATGTAATTTCAAACCCGTATGAATTTCTTTCTTTCTCTGTTTTAACACTAAATAAGATGTTTCGGGTAATCAAAGTGGTCGGTAGCCATTGACTTTCATAGTATGGGGAAAAAAAAATCCTATGACAATTAATGCCTACCATCAACTGTTTGACTACCCCAAATATCGGTCAGGTTTGGAATGACATGAGGGTGAGTAAATGACAACAGAAAATACATAAAATATCAAATCTTTAAGTCTAATTATTACCAAGACTACCAACTACCATACTCTCCTTGCTTTAATAAATAAATTCCTCTGTATCATTCATCTGGAATACGCCTTCTGCCATCTACTGGATTTAAACTCCACATTAATGCTTTTATTGATTTAATCTAAACCTATTTTCTCAGATCAAACTGTATGCTTGTATACTCTAATAATAATAGACAGATAACACTAAGCCTCATGGGTTAATCAGATCAAACTGATACAGGTGTAGTTGTGAAAAAAAAATATATTACACTGAAACCTACAAAAGCAATTAAAAACAAAGCAGCCAAGTTTACCACAAAAGAAAAACAGGTTTATTTAATATCTCTTTCTTTTTAAAATAATTAGATTTATTCTATTCATCAAACCCTTTCTTTTGATTTTTTTTTTACACATATCAAACTTGGGCCATCATAAAGCACACTATGAGCTTGGGAGAGTTAAAACAAGGAAGAGAGAAAGAGAGACACGTGATTAAGCCAAAAAAAATAAAATATAATAAAATACATCCTCCTCACATGTAAAATCCACAACCACGATTGTTGAGACTTCAAATAAAAGAGAAGAGAAGGGGCTGAAGTCCCAGGAGAACAACTAATGAGCTATAACTCAAAGTGCTTTTTAGTTTTTTTACTAACCTGCCCTGGCGGCTGGTATTTCAGAAGAGAGATTATGACCTACCGGATCAGAGTTAGGCCCTAAAAACCCCACCATAAGCAGGATTTCATTTCAAACACTCAATGAAAAGAAAGAAAAACCTTGTTTCGCTCAGCTCGGTCGTGTAGACGACATCCACCCACCCTAAAAACAAAACGAACAGAGCCGAGCAGTGGAAATCTGGGAGGCTCACGAAAAGCAGTTCAGAATATTCCTTATGAAAAATATGTCACCTAACGGTTTTAAAAACACTGGATGAGCTCTGAACACGGTGCGCCGCTGAAATTCCACGAGTCCCTGCTAGTGTCGGAGAAACCGAGCTTGATGTACTCTTGGTAACTACTGAATTTCCACATTGGAATTCCCAAGAGTCTCCACAGCAGACAGCATGAAACTATGACCAGATCATTACCTGGTTCACAAGTTAAAAAAATAAAAGGTCCTCAGAGAGGTTTGTCCTCTTTATTGAGCGAAGGTAACCACTGTAGCCGACTGTGGCCCATCTCGCACATTAAGTTATGGACACCTGTCCACACTGTACAGTAAAGGACTGGGCCGATCATCCTGTAAAAGAACAAAAATGCAAACCACAGAGAGGATTGTTCAATGTTTGTTTTTTTCCTCTCCACTCCTGTTTTCCTTATATTCACGTCATGGGTTTCTGGTTTGCGTCCCTTGAGTCAGGGGAGTCGAATTATGTCTAGATGGAAAAGTCGCTCTTCATAAGGGACCAAAAAAATAAGACATCTTTAATTGCAGGGTGAGTACAGATCCCAAAGTCCCAGGGCAATTCCTTCCTTGAGAACAATATACTGACATGGAGACGCTGAACAATTTCTGAACTGAAAAGGTTTTTTTTAAAATATATCCTTTGACCATAGTTGATTATCATTTTACCATATATATTTTTTTTTTACAACAAGGAGTGCACATCAAGTCTCTCTTCAAATTTTATGTTTTTTCTTCTTCCTTTCAGTGTAGTAGTATGATACAGGAAAGAGGGAGAGGATTATTTACAGTGCTGTTGAAAGGGAGGAAATGAACGAGGGAGTGTGCGGTAGAGTACGCAGGATGAGAAGCAAATAGGGGGACGGGGTCCCTGTGGCAGAGTAGAAAGGGATTGGTTGGGACCACACAGAAGGGCGGAGACGAGGTCCGTGTTAGGTGGGAATGACGCCATCACTGTTCTGGATGCCCCGTCTGAGCTCCAGATCCTCCAGCTTCCTCCATAGGTCCTCGCGCTCCTTGTCCTTCTTCCTTTCCCTGAAGGAAAGAGAGGTAGAAGTTATCTGAGCCGCGCTGTTAACTGTAGGAGTTTATAACAATGCATTGTTTGATTCTTACCTTTGCCTGTCTGATTTGTAATTGGCGGCGAGTTCATCAAACAAGGCGCTGTTCATCTCCATGAAGGCTTTGAGCACATTGTAGATCAAAGCTGATATTGCCCTGATGGTGGAGGAAAGCAAACACGATGAACATCAAACCACTTTGTCAAAAGAGCAGGAATGTGTGCAAAGACTCAATATCAGTTACAACTAGATCATGCTTATTATGGAGAACACCTTCTGATCAAGGTTAAAAGGGCTGGGTATAGATTCAGATGTCCCAATTCGATAAGCTCTCGATTCGATTCTTGTTTTTTTTTTTATATATACATTCAGTGAATATAGTTTTAATACAAATGCTATTGATATTTAAAAAAAATGAACATTAAACATCAGTTTACAAATGGTGAATTTATAGAAAGAAATTTAGAGCCACTAGTCTGTATTTAAACATTTTCTTTTTTTGTATAAGGTCCTTTTTTAACTGTTTTCATCAGTGATAATGTTTACATTTTTGTGTGTGTATTGGTGAACTGTATGTGTACAATTAAGATATATATGACATATTCTCCTGCCAGGATCATGCTGTTGTAAATGAACATTACATGCTGTAATGAACATTTACATGCTGTTGTAAATGAGAATTTGTTCTTAAGTGACTTGCCTCGTTTAACTAAGGTTAAGAAGAAATGCTGATTAAATCAGCATATTAGTATGATTTCTGAAGGATCATGTGACTGGAGTAATAATGTTGAAAATTCAGCATTGCATCACAGAAATAAATTACATTCTTTTAGTAGTAGTATAGTAATATTTCACAATGATGCTGTTTTCACTGCATTTGATCAAATAAATGCAGATTTTGTGAGCATAAAGATTTAAAAAATCTTATTGACAAAAATCTTGAATGGTATATATGAATTGTTTTTATTTCAAATTAAAATAATACATATAAATAAATGACAATATAAAACTTACGGGTTCCAGTGCTCTTTGGAGATCCTGTAGAGGCTGGCAAACATGATAGGCAGGATCACACTAGAGTTCTCCTCAATCAGACTCATGATATACTCATTGTTCCAGTAGTACAAGGCTCGTTCTGCCACCTGAAACAATATCACCCTACATTTTAAATATTGTAAAATCAGTAGTGTTCTACATATGGATTTTAAACTGCAGAACCTGATTTAACCTAAAAACTTTAGTTGAAAACTATTAGTGGAAGCATAGTTGATTTAGCTTGAGCAATGGATCTTATTCTTGATTTATATTTAATAGATTTTATACCCAAAATGTTGTGATATTAATGATCATACATGCTTCCTGATCTTTACAATGGACTAGTAATGCGATCAAATAAGGGGAATGGTTCCTCTGTGAACCTGTGATGGTACAGCGATGGGAACTTGCTTTTCGAAAATCTTCATTTTTAAGTTTCTTGGCTATTACAAGACATCACAGGCTTTGTGAGGAAGATTTAGGGTGGGGTGTGTTTACCTGAAAATGGGGGCTGGACACACATCTAGCAATCTGTTTGAAGAGCAGCTCTTGGATCTTAACAAACTGAGTCGGCTCGATCACGTCTAGAATCTCCTCCAACTCTCCAAGAAACATAACCTACAAAAGAAGACAATGCGGTCGAGGGTACAAAAACATTTAGGAAAAGCGTGTAAAGCATTTCTCCTGAAAAAAGATAATTTTTTAGATAATATTAATAATAATAATAATAATAAGGCATCACCTCTTTTTGACTGCATGTTTTTGGCCAAAACTTCAACAAGCCTCTGATAACCTACAAAAAAAAAAAAAAAATTATCCAACTTGTAAAAATGCTTTAGAAACAAGCTGAAACTTGATTAAGAATGAGGAAGATAACAGTGACAATGAACACTTACAGGTTCTGTTAACGTTGGATCTTTCTCTAGGAACTGTACAATACAATAGGCCAGCTAGAAAAAGAGATTACTTCAGATTAAAATACATGCATTTCAAATGTTGAGATTCATAAACAAGCATGTAAACAGGGAATAGGTTTCTTCTGCCCCTGAAATGTAAGTGAGCAAGCACAGACATGTGTACGAGTAACAAGCAGCGGAGTGTCTGTACCTGGGCATGGAAGAGAGACAAGCTCTTCACTGAGTGCAGAGGCAGCAGCACTTTCACCAGGAACTGCTTGTGCTCAGCTTTGAGAGGAAGCGCAAAACCATTGATGATGCTGTAAAACCAGAGATGTGTGAGACTTCTGATCTGACACTGATAACAATGAAAAAAAACTGATAATATGCAGAAGACACAAACTTCTAAATGTCTCGGGGCTGAGGAGACAGGGTGGAGTAAAATAAAACAGGAATATGACTTCTGTGGGTCACCCTTCATGTCTTTCCAAACTCTTTATTTCCTGATTTCAATTTCTCCACATCACTGCCAACCAAAGAATAGGTCCTAAAATATGACTTACCTTCCCAAAATCTCCAGCAGTTCAGCTACGCCACTGAAGTGCTCGGTCTCGTATACAAAACTGTCAGGGGAGGAGAGGAGAGGAGAGTAGAGAGAAAAAAAAAAAAAGATACATCAGAATAACAATATTTCATCTAGTATATTCGCAACAAAAACACTTGACAGTTATTTACCAAAGAAAAATGTTGTTGATTTGTTTGCGGATGAAGGCCCTGAGGCCGAGGAACTTTCCATAGATTCTGTGCAGAACTGTCTTCAAGCAGTCCCTCTCTCGTGGATCCTCGCTATCAAACAACTCCAAGAGCTAGAAAATCCACAAGAGGAGTTGTATTAAACATACTAGCAATGTGTCCAACTCTAAAATAGACATATTACCTTTCTTAATACACAGCTACTGAAATAAAAAATAAAAAAATAAAAATAAAAAAATATGGAACTGGTCATCACTGACAAAATTCAATATTACAGTTTAGAGGTAATTATTTGAAAAATATTTGACAGAAAAATGCCACAACTGACCAATCAGAATTAAGTATTCAGACAGCTATATCTGTGCTGTTTTACTGGCAATACTAGCTTTATTTGATTGATACTAGGATGAGAAGTCAGAACACTGCACAGACAAGTCACTCACCTGTAATACAAATTTCTGGTCGATGTATTTTTTGGCAACGCTGGGCTGAAATTCCTGACTTTCCAAGAAGCGAATGAAGAACTCATAAATGAGCTTAAGTGGAAAAGGAAAAGAGAGAGATCAGACATCTTATCCTTGAAATGAAACCTTACAATTATTTCAACCTTAAGATTTTTTAAAGCCCATATAGCTTGATTTTCTGATTAAAGGTGATTAAAGGGTTAGTTCACCCAAAAATTTGTCCATGTTTTCCTGACCCTTCAATGTGAATAAAGGCCTCCTGTAGCGTATCGATGCATTTTTGTAAGAAACTTAACTATTTAAAATGATGTAAACACCTTTTTCTCACTTCTCCAAACTGTCATAGGTGGATGCTGTTAGGGGTGGATGACATAAGACATATGCGTAGAGCACGTCGCTGTGATTAGTGATGAACACGAAGCGCGATGGAGAGAGAACAAAACAAAACTCCGGTCACGAATTAGAAGCACAAAATGAGGATTTATAACAAAATATGTGGGAGGATTTCAATATAAGCAAGGAGGACACTGGTTTTACTTTGGTTAAGTAAGGAAACTTTTGCTTCCTTTGCTCTTGTAAACAAATGTTGGTTTCAATGAGACTCACACGCACATTACGCTATGCCTACGTCATTTGCCAGAAAGGAAGTCTTTCGTGAACGTGCATATGACAGTTGGCAGATTCACTACAGGAGGCCTTTATTCATCCCCCGGAGCCGTGTAATGCATGTTTTATTATGGATGGTTGCACTTTATTGAACTACTTTTTGACTGTTGAACAAAAGCACCCGCCTACCCTCATTCTTATTCTTGATTTTCATTATCAATCAACAAAAAAAAATCTATATTAATGTTAATTTTTGGGTGAACTAACCCTTCAATTCCTATTTATTTGCTGCTGGCTGCGACTCAATACCTGTAAGTGTGGCCATGAAGCCTCCAGCGTGGGCTCATCTTCCTCTGGGTCAAACTCATTGCTGTCACTAGGCGGTAGAGTCCGAAAAATATTGTATGACACCTGTGACAAATGAACACTTCAGGTATCTCTGAATTATATAGGCATATAAATTAGACAACCACAGAAACTTTTCAGTCACATAGTGTGCTACTAATCTCACCATTTTGACCACCTCGGGGTAGGTCTGCTCAGTCAGGTAGCCCCTGCTGAGGGTGACATAGTCCACCAGTTCATTGAGGGTGGACCGCTTATACTCTTTCATTTTGAGGTCAGACAGTGTGTCAAGGAAGTCAAACAGAGTACAGCACTGCTGCAGTTTCTTGAGAAACAGCTCTGGTTGCTCCTGCGCAGAAACATCTTGACAGACAGAAAGAAAGAGTTCATGCTAAATAATCCGTGGATACTAAGATTCCACAAATGTTTTACTTTTTAAGGAAAACATTGATGTTTGTTAAGTTTTATGTCTCAAAACAACTGATTTACAATGTTTTCTATTACTCAAAGAATCCTGATAAAATGCAGCACCGTTTAAACAAAATTATTAATCAACACTTTTCATCACTGATAATAAGAAATGTTTCTTGAGCACCAAATAAGCACATTAGAAGGATTTCTTAAGAATCATGTGTAACGGATGACTGAAGTAATAATGCAAAAAAATGATTCTGTCAGAGGAATTTAATTTTAAAATAAATATATTTTTTTTAAACGACTTGTGTATAAATAGAAAACAGTTCTTTAATTTTGTTTATATTATTTCACAATATTACTGTGGTTATCTTCAAATAAATAACAGCCTTGGTAAGCATGACAGACTTAACAGAACAATCGTATCTTGAAAATTGAGACTTTTCTTTCATTTGGTCACACAGCGACAGTTTGTCTGCATTCAGTTTTTCTCTTTGCTGTTTTGTTGTTATAGTACAACCAACCATATCAGCTCTATCAGACAAATAAAACCAGCAAAACACTCTGCCATCACAAACCATTAACTTCCTCTGACCACGTAAACACAGCTTACCTTTCAGCAGAGGCAGCTGCACCAGCTCTATGGGCTTGTCCTGAGATCTGAACTGGGACGAGCTCTGTGCTCGCCTCTGCCTGGTTTTCCTGACAGACTTCCTGGAGAAGCCGTCCACCTTGTCCACCGACGGGGCTGTGGTGGCTGCTGAAGACATAGCCCTGTTCCAGAGAGAGTTCATGGGCAACAGTGAAAGAGGAAAACAGAACAGTCAGAGATAATGTGCAGAAAACCACTGAGATTTTGAAGTGTGCATCCAATGGGCAGTTAACTATCCCATGAGGCAACAGAAGAGGAGTTGTGAATGGCAGTGAAGACATATTTAGATGCTTGGATTTACTGAGCAGCTAAATGACAAAAGCAAATGAGCTTCCCTGGAGGAGGCATTTTAAGGCATCATGATGAAAAGTCTGTTACGAATCAAAATCCTCATCCAGTCATGATCAAGACAGACATGCACTCAAGCCCTCAAACTCTACCTGCTTTGGCCTTTCAAATTCAAAGTTTGTAAACAGTGGTGGGCCATTACAGGTTAAATTGTACTTAGGCTGGTGTCCCTGAGGCTTCTCAGCCTTACATAAGGGCTAAAAACACACCCACAGGAATACCATGCACTGGGATTACCATGGGACGCATGGGACAGGAAGTGATGAGGCTTTAATACTCCTCTCAGGCAGAACAGGAAGTGGAGGAGTGGCAGGAGTGGGGACTTACATTGTTCACGTGTTCAGCAAGGTAATATCTCCACTAGAATGAAGAGTAGTGTGTAACGTTGGACAAAATGATAAGCGACAAAAAATAAACAACAACAACAACAAAAAAGGAAAAAAAAATATTCAAATAAATATCAAAAACAAAAGCAAAACAAATTTACACACACAAAAAAAATGAACTCAAATCATAAAACAAGCAAAAATAAAGCAATACAAAATTAAAAACATGGAAACAATAAAAGCAAACAAAATTCATTAAAAAAAGCAAAACAAAAAACAAGAACAAAACCCAAATCATAAAAGCAAAAAAAAGAAGAAACAATACCAAAACTGAACAAAACAAAATAAAACACTAAATAAACCAATAAATAAATATTAAAATAAATATCAAAAACAAAAAAAGAAATAAAGATAAACACGCAAAGAACAAAAACAAACAAAAATCATAAACAATAAAAAACTAAACAAGAACAAAACCCAAACCATAAAACAAGGGAGAAAAAACAATACCAAAACTAAAAAAAAAAAAAATTACACAGGTTCTACCATGCCATGTTTTTAAATGCTTAAAAAGACTGCAATGAAGAATGTAATGAAAACCATTCATCCTGAATAAGAACAGTTTTTTTCCCCCAACCCACCATCTTTTCAGCTAAAATGTTAACATCCTGACACTTTGCTATGGTAGAAGCCGGATGAGAGTAACAGAAAGGTGATTAATGTCACAGCAGGAGCAGATACTTTGTTCTCCAGAGAGTATCTACAGGGGTCTATGGATGTGACCTTCTGTTCTGCCCTGTGTCCTACATTTGGATACACATCAATTTCAGCTCCAGCTTACCAAAAAGAAACCAAACTGAAGACCAGAAAAAAAGGGGGCAATTAGTGTATCATCCGTTTATAAATTATCATAATGGATTAGATATTAACACTATTAAGAATAAAATTACCAACCAATAACACTTTTTTAATCATCGCTACAATGGAAACATATGCATTACAATGCAAAGGCTTTTTACTTATTTTAATGACTGTGCAATATATTACTGTATTACCGACCTGAATTTTTACTTGCTCAACGATAATGATCTAGGGCCTTTGGCTTTCTTCTGGCTTCCTGCAAGGGGCGTTGGCTAACAGAGACCTCACAGTTATGGTTGCTGTGCAAATCCAAGTGCTGTCATTATGACAACTCACATCATTATCACCCGAGTCCTCCAACTATGACAAGCAAACATCTACCAATTAAAAACCTCTTATCTGCTGACAAGGAAGACGACAACTTGTCTGAAAGTTGTGTAATAAAGACAAAATATTCCCTTAAGTCTACTTATCTGGTAGGTTGAAAGTTCGCTGGTTCATCTGCTGCTCTGCCCTGACATGATATTGATGGCGTTTCTCACCTTCCTAGGGCGAAACTCCAGATTTGCCTTCTTTAAAGTTGTCAAAATAAAATGACTAATTGCATAAAAACAGGTTTTTGGCATATCCAGTGGCTATGATAAGCAATTGCCACTGAGTATTTTCACGAGTCTAATAAAACAACTGGTAGGAAACTAGATGAAGCTTAACTTAAAAATTACTTGGTATAGCTTAGCTTAAAAATGTTTACTTAAAAAACATTAGACTTTCAATGTGCAATAACACAATTAAATGCATTCATTTCATGCAGTCAAACACTACTCGTGCAACCCAATGTAGACTTAAATCATTTTAAATAAGACAAATGCCCTTGGCGTCTACATAAAAATTGTGTAATGTAAAAAGCAAAAGGGAACAGCCTCCAAAACGAAAGGCCATGATATTAAGCAAGATCTTACGCCTAATAAACACTCTTAGCTAATAAATTTCACAACTGAGTGTAACTGTCAGTTATCAGGCGGATAAATGTGAGGCTGCCATAACACCAGTCATAAAATAAAAGGACTTTGGAGGCAAAGCCACGCCATGTAGGGAAGTGTTTCTGCCATCCTTACTGCTGCTTGTGAATTTAAAAACAAGAACACATCGTTTAAGTGAAGTAAGTTACATTTAACATTAATGTCAACCCAAACGGTAATATAAAAGGTCACTAATCTGAAATTATTCAGAACATCAACTCAACTTTAGATACTAATAAGTTTTAAGTGATCATATGATGAACCAGATGTAGCCTATGAATGCCTTACCAAAACAGAAACGAAATTAAGACCACGAGAGCCTTATGTAAAAGTGAGCGTTGAAGAACAGCCCACTGCTTTTCCATTCTGCAGATGTGTTTATATTATGGTGGCTCTAATATGGCCCTAGACGGCCTGCCAGTACGAGCCTGGGATTTAAAGTGCTGAGAAACAAAGCACTGCACACTTAACCACAGTCCAGGATTTATTCCCCATTCATCAAACAGTATTATAAATCAATGCTCAAGATACCAAGTTGTTTACTGGACGTTCAAGGTTTCATACACAAGGCCTTTCGCAGACATCGGTAAGAGAAAGACTGTGATAATGTTTAAGTCCATTATCTGAACATAAAATGTAGGCTCAGCTTCTTCATAGACTGAACTGTAAAATGTCTCAAGCCATGTCAGGCGACAAAATAGCAACTGGACAGTCCGGACTTTGACTTGCCTGTTCTAAAGCGTGAAATGTCATCTATTGAAGCGGTTCGGTTATACATTTACTTAAGAGTGTAGGATCATTGCTGTACAACATGACCCACATTTAGTTAAGCTTCGGCTCAAAAACGGACACCCTGACGTCCTCACAAACTCCAGTAAAACACCCTGGCAAAATACAGAATTCGTTTTTGTTTTAGAGGCGGCAAGAGAGCTCCAAAATATTACACCCCCCTTACATCACAAACAGGACATGGACACTGCTGATTATATTTTTCTCCAGACAACAGCAGTGCAAAGAGCTTGTTCTAGATGGTTTATTCACTAAAGAAACTGATGTGCTTACATATCCTGAAGTGTCCTGCTGGGTTTTTGTAACCTAAAAATTAGCAACCTCTCTCTTGGAGTTCGTTTAGATGGGTCAAACAAACAAAAAAAAAATCTATATTTCTATGCCTGACCATAAACATACACCTATTTTTTGAGGGAACTAGAGGCAGTTCTCTTCCACTTTATGTTCTAAGTTGAATTAAAACATGACTCGACACACACACACAAAAAAATGCCACCGAGTGCAGACAAAAAGTGATAATCACATCAAAGTCAGAGAAAGTGGAGAGAGGCAGTATAAAACATGACAGTTCAACAGTTCTCACTGGACTGACTAAATTTTGACAGGCATCATTCATGCAATTACATTAGCGAAGATACTATTTTGTTTCAAAGTCAAACTGTTTAAAAATCTGCTGCGACACACCTGACTGTATCGTAATGCTTTTCCAACGCTTTCATGAGTAGCCAAAATGTTTTTGCCCAAAAGAAACCACTTTAAATAATGCATCTCAGACACCACAAGCTTTGAATTAAAGGAACATACTGCGAGACAACAGCTTGTGTCCGTGTTTGTTTTATAAGGAAGGGCCCTGTAACATACAATTGACTCCTCTCATTGATTAAAATACCTAACTCAAATTACAACCACTATACAGATGGTTGTTCTTTACATTGACACAATGTTTTTGACCAAGCGAACACTGGATCTGAGTTTATAAAGACATCAAACTTTCCTTCTACATACTCCAATATGCTTTATCCAAAACATTTTTATGCAGACTACAGACAGCAAGTCACTCTCGTTGCCCAAGGTTTAACTACTTTTTTGTTTTAACAAAAAGTGACTGGTATGATCTTGCATTTCACTTTCTGATGAAATGCATGTCCTTGACAGATAAAAGTATGTCCTGTCTCAATATAAACACTGCCAGACAGGAAACCAGGAGAGTTCAAATCAGTGTGCCTGAAAAGTCTCAATTGTCGGTCTGTGAAACGCATGACTGCTGCTGAGGAAAAAAAAAACAGGTGTGGAGTATATTGCATTCCCAAGAGCCTGAAAGACTAGGCCAATAAACAAGACTGTTGACTTGGTAAAGCCGGCAAAAGCCAAAGAAAACCTGAAGGTGACATACTCAACACTGATAATTAGCATGTACTCAGATTTGGAAAGTGAGTTGATGTTCTCATCCCATTAAATGCTGATCAGACTGCCTACACAGGAGCCTAAGAATATAGCTCAACATTTATGAAGGAAATATAATAATCATCCCTGCACAATGAACTACCGGGGCTCATTTCACAGCATTATCCCATACCGATATGAAGAAGGCGTTTCCGAATACGTTACCTCAAATCAGCAAATATGTCAGAAACCAAACGACAAGATTTTAACCAAAGCACCATCGTGTTTAACTGCCAATAAACACAAATCGACCTCAGTGGTTTTGATCTTATAGAGTGCATAGTTCTCTAGTTATAAATAATTGGCTGGTCAGTCTGCTTTAAATAACAGGACCCTTGTTAAATATCACTCTAAAATCACCATTAACTTAGCAACACAGTGTTTAATTGTATTTTCTTACCTCTTTCTATGGTTATCGGGTCCAGGTGGCTCGTTTTAAGCAGCTAACCTTGTACTTGCAGGCGACCCAGCTAGCCAGCTAACTCAAGCGCTTCACTAGCGGACTATTTAGACCGGTCTCGGCTTTGGAAAACAGTCCGTGTATGAATGGTGACGATTTTTCCGACTGAAGTCACACCAAAATTCCTGTTATGAGATAATTAGCAAGCCGTCTGAAGGTATGTCAGCATCGCACAGCTAGCAGGAGCTCCCCGTACAGCTAATCCCTGTAGCTGCCGTCCCAGCCTTCACCAAAAGCCACATTCATACACATTTACTGACCGACTACATACCCAGAAGTTGGTCACTAAGGTAAGAATGTCCTTCTCCTTACTGCTAAACTCACTCAAATGGCGACTAATTGCTAACCTGTTATCACAAATATATGTTAGCAAACTGTGCTAGTGCTGTGTGCCTATTTTTTCCTGGCTCAAAACAGACCGCTAAACCTAGCTTGATGACACACTGGTTTATGCTGTTAGGCCAATGATTGGTTACCCGCTGCACAACGAACGCGTGGATTGGTCGGTGGACTGTCAATCAAAAACTGTTTAGGCACGCCTCGAAAGTAAAAACGTCATTGATGTCGATGAGCTATGGTGGTAGGTTGCGGCGTAAATGTCTGAGATGGAGATTGGATGAAGACAAGGAGCAGAAAAGCCCGTGTGGCTAGAAATGTCACCCTAGCTGTGGTCCGCTCGGTCTCCGCCGGCTCTGTTTCCCTCAAATGACTCGCATTACAACAAAGTAATTCAACTTTTTTTTAACGCTGTAGACTGCTAGACGAACGATTCCACTAACGTTTCCTATTCGGGTTCACACCCCACGCGTAAACAGCGTTTTTTTTTTCGGGCATGTTAACAGATTAGTACGGAGCATTTACACTGCGCGCATAAGTGTGCTCTAGTTTTGCTGCTATTAAAGCCACAGTGCATTTTACTTGATCAAAATTGACCAGATAAAAATAAAAAATAACACATTTCAACATAAATTATATATATGGAAGGGTACGGGTTCGAGTAACTGATTCAAAATTGCATCACTAAGGACTTTTGTAGATCATCTTCTATAAATATCAGTTCTTAAAAGATTTTGCAGTGAACTACACCATTTCAATGTAAGTGCATTAACGTGTCAATTTTCAGTAC
Organism: Carassius gibelio; assembly: GCF_023724105.1. NCBI lineage: Eukaryota > Metazoa > Chordata > Actinopteri > Cypriniformes > Cyprinidae > Carassius > Carassius gibelio. Next base: position 16,221,660 of record NC_068415.1, on the reverse strand, counting down.
TTGAGAGTTCACGGAGAATCCATTCCACTGTTCTCCGCGGTGTACTTTGTATGTTCAATCACATGATGGCGATAGAGTACCTTATCTTTGTTCCTGCCATTCTCAGCGAAGATTCCTTCTCAGTGCGAGATGATCAAGTATTATATGTTTGATAAAATACGAACACAGTTCAACATTATTCCCGGGGAAATGACTAATAAAATGTCTTTTATCATTTTATTCAGGTAGGCCTACTACTGTTTTAAAAGTATAAATGTTCCATGTAGTCCATAAATTATTGTTAGGTCATAAAACTGCATACATTTTTTTTTTAGATTTGGGGAAAGAGTCACTTAAAGTAGTTTTAGAGCAAGCACAACATGTACCACTACTAGACACTGATGTCCAGCTTTTATGTCAGCTATCCTCCGAATAGATTTTTTTATTCTGCAGTGAATGTGGGAAGAAAAAAAAACAGTTAAGCTAATATAAGGCAGTACACAGAGCCGAAATATGTGTTATGTACAATTAGCTTTTGTGTGGTAAAATCTGAATAGTAGGAAATAAGCAAGGGCCTCTTGCACTTACACAGTGGGTTAAAATCATTACATCATGCAGAAAGTAGACCTTTGTCCAAAGAGCTGACAAATTGAGAAATGAGTATGTGTGCCTCTGAATCTTGCTGGATCAAGAGATCACGAGCACACACTTGCACTGATAAGAGGAAACACTGCAAGCCAAGCATTTAGTTAGTCGTAAACAAAGTTATTTTTACAAACATAATGCTGTAATACAAAATGTCATACTCACTAGTGATCGCTTTGTAATGTAGTCATTTTAATAAAAAAATAATAATTCCACAGGACAAGAACACAAATACAGTGGTAATTCATAGTTTTTTTTTTTATTCACGGTAATAAGAACAGAAAAATGGCAAGAACATTACAGATACACTACATGTGTGAGTTTAGATGACCATGAAAGGCTCAAAGTTCAGCACAGGTAAGCTGTACAAGCTTCATTTATAATGCATTTCCTTGCAGGAAACCCTAAAACACCATCCAGCCGTCTGCCACTTCAGCTCAGAGCACTGTCAAATAAAGCAGCTTATTCAGTTATGGCACATTTACTATATGCACAACTGAATATGCACAACCGTTTCCTTTCTTTACACTGGTGCACAGATAAATTTAATAAATTCCACTTTTAGTACATTAAACCAATCCGTAAATACACATGCATGTAAGGTGGAAAAAAAGTTAAAAGAAAAGCCTTCAATTGCATAAACTATGAACAAATAAACACTGTAGATGCATGATAATATTTGCACCATCAAAATGGTTTACAGAGAGACAGCTGTGGCGTCTTGTGTCTAGTTGGAGGATATAGTTGCCCTGAAAAATAAGGATGCAAGGCACTGGGGTTTCTGAGCAATTAATGTTTATCAGAGATCTGGCTTCACAACATTTCCTTGTGAACCTAAACACACCAACAAAAACAGAGTACTAGTTTAAAGATACAACATCAACTACCTAGCTTAATACTGACAATCAGAAAATTGAAGAACAGTGAATTCAGACAATTGGACAAAGCAAGGAAGTTCAGTCATTCCATTAAATAAAGTCACACTGAGTGAGTTCCTGGAGAAAGATTTAAACACATCTTTATTAGACTATTAAAATGTAGTTAACGGTTTTAAAAAAAAGTGATTGTTCTCTTAAAAAAAAAAAATTATTCACCCTCATGTCATTCCAAATCTGATATACACAAAGATTATATAAAAAAAAGTTTTAACTGTCTTTAACAGTATAATTAAAATCCATTTTATTTTTAGACAAACAGGTTTGAAACATGAAGGTAAGTAAATTCTGAATTTCGATTTTTGGGTGAACTGTCCCTTTAAAAAAAAATGAGAAACAGAAATATAAAAAAAAACACTTGAGCTATTCACTCGCTGCATAAATTTTACCCTCTGTAATCATTTTTAAAAACATATCTGACGCATATAAATAATACATTGATAAAGACAATGTTAAAGATATGCTGCATTCATATTCAGAGCGGCCTTTTTCTGGCTTGAATTTCCTGAAGATGTGTTACTCTGAAACCCATGTATACAGCATTCATACTGACAGAAAGTTCCCTCCCCTCATTCTCTCAATGCATTGCTGCTTATTGTTAGGCGTGAACTCAACCGGTTTATAGATAAGAACAACTTTCTACACCTCTCAGATTTAAGAGTGTCGTTCCTGAACCACTGAATGAACCATTAGGGCCACAGCACTGATCTGGAGTGGACCCTCTGAGAAGAGAAACAAGCCTTAGGAAGAACACAGAATTACAAAATGTTATGAGAACGAGCCCTTGAGGGAAAACCATGACAAGGATACAAATGTCTGACAAGGGTGTTCACACAGGTTAGTTTGCTTCAGAAAGATGAAAACACACAGGAAGGACCGCAGACTGAGCCAAAATCTAGTTGAGTGAAAGAAAGCACAAGGGTCCAGGATGGGTGGGTGTAAGTCTGCTGAAGGAAATAACTGAAGACAAATGTAGGAAACATCGGAAACCTTTTTGAGAATGGCTATAAACCTTGCTGTTCAAGAGAACAGGTCCTCTGAAGATCATGACGTCACACGCACTCACTTTCAAGAAAAACAGCCCACCGATGGCAACAAAAACCCTGTTCAAATTTATCAGTTCCATAAAAACTGTAAACAAAACAAAAACAAAAAAGTGAAATAAATTAGCATGGAAGTGGAGCTGTTGAAATTATCAAAATCATCAACATCATACGTGTTTGCAACTAAATATTTGTTGGTTTTGACTATAACTGGAGACCTTCACTAGTCCAGGTAATGTATAGGTTAAGCTAGGATAAAAACCGGATAATAGCAAGGCTGAACGGAGAGATTTTCTTCAGGATAAGCCAAGGAAGCCAAAGAGAAGTGGCACCAGGAAAACGCAGCAGTAAGCCACTGTGCCGTAGACCATGTACCGGTACGCCAGTTCCACGTGTGCGTGTTGTCTAGCCTGCCGCACGTCATCCGAAGGCACGCCAAAGATCCTGCAGGCCAGCGGGATCGCCACTGCCTTCATAGAAGCCCTGACGGCTAGAAGCACGGCCACTCCTACCAGGAGCCGCAAGATGGAGCGGCTCAGCAAGGCCCCGTCGATCAGGGGCAGGGTGAGCGGGAGAGCTTCTTCGGGGGGATCTGGCTGCAGACCCACTTGGTGGTTCAGGCGGGATGCCAACGCAGCTCCAACAGCTGTGGCCAACGCTTGGGCCGTGTCACCACGGGAGGTGCTCCATGAGTCCAGCGAGAAGGCCACCAAGCTGAAGCCAACATGCACAAGCAGGACAACCAGAGGGGCGTAGCTGTGGGACAGGTAGAACGTGTCGATGTCATGCAGCATGGGTTGAAGGAACGTCAGGATGAGCACACTGTAGAGGAAGCCTGTGATCACCTCCTGTGAAGATGAAGGAGCAAACTTATTAGATTGAAAGATTCTGAATGCCGTGATCATTGAGTACCTTCATGTCATTTCCAAACCCATAAGACCTTCAAAATACAAAATTAAGACATTTTTAATGATACAGTTTCTGTCCCGCAACTTCTTGTTTCACATAGATTCATTTTATACCACCATCATAAGTTTGTCAACTTTCAATGAAGAGAGTATATTCAATGAATATCCTCATTTGTGTTTCAAAGATTAACCAAAGTCTTAAAGGTTGGGAGCAAGCAGTTTTCAGACAAATTGGCATTTAAATTCTCATCGGTTTATCCCCTACTGGCCAGGCAAATACATGTAGTTTACTGAAAACAGGTGTTGATTGGCACAAGAAAGGTGGTGTTCATGCATCAGTGATCTGTATTCACAGTGTATGAGTCATTATGGAAACAGGGCCAAGTTGTGTATAGAAATAACAAAAACATTCACACTGAAATAAAACGTTGCAATGCATTTATTAGCTGTACAGTGAGTCCACTAATGTAGGGCATGGTTACCATGTCAGAACTGACCTGAGAACAGGCTGGAAGAATATGGCACATAGACCTGATAAAGAGGTGTCATTAATGTATGTTTTCATATACTTCAGCTGCCTTTGTGTGTGGCACAAAAATATTGTTCAGGGGATCTCTCCATTTATGTTAAATTTCACAGACAGCAGATGTTCAAAGTCTAAGCTTCCGGCTCACCTTTTTCTAACACTGCAGCCTTGATGAACATTAGGAACTGGTTTTGTAACATTCTTCCTTCAAACTTAGTTCTTGGACATTTTATGTTGATTTGTTAAGAACTTTATGTAATAAATATTTAAAAAAATTACTCATGACCATTACCAACCCATATAATGTCCTTTTTTCAATGGAACACAGGTGAATTTGTGAAGAAGTTTCTGCTCACTCTTTTCAATAAAAGCGAATGGTTTACAATCTTCAAAAATAATGCAAAGGTACCACAAAAGTGGTCTATGTAACTCATCTGTTGTATTCCAGACTATCTGAAGTCATACGATAGCTTTGTGTGAGGAACAGACTGATCATTCATTCATTATTTACAGGAAATCTCGTTTGCATCCCAATTAAGCAGAAGAATTGTTTTCATTCAATAAAATAAAAATAAAGTTTTTTGAGGATCGTGTGACACTGAAAAATTGAGTATTGGCTGCTAGAAATTCAGCTTTGCCAACACAAAAGGAATTGCATTTAAAATTACATTAAAATATAAAAACAATTATTTTAAACTGTAATATAATTTCACATTTGGAACACTTTGTGGACACCTTTAGAGTGCCTCATATTTGCTTGACAGCCTCAGTTTCATTATATAGGAATCATAGAGTGGCTAGAATATTCTTCACATCTGTTTTATTGTTCCACTGAAGAAAGTAAGTCACACGCGTCTGGAGTGGCGTGAGGCAGTTCAGTAAATGATCCTTGTCATCTAATCTTGTGTGAGGCACATTCAAGGACAAGGTTAACAGAAGATTAGAGCCTGACTTTGGACATCTCACGAGAACACTACAATCTGATTGTCTGTATAAAATACACTCATGCTTTTATACACTTAAAAATAGGTAAAAGGTCAAAGAATCCTGCAGAGTCTGCAGTAGGAAATGCCTCATCATAAACCATCCACATAGTCATGACAAGAAGCCGGTCTCTTCAGTTAGATCTGACAGATGTGTATAGCCTGTTCGGCCGGTCCATGTCTATTTTATACATGTACACACGCTGCTCCATGTACTGCAAGCCAAAGTGCTCCGACTCTTTCCAGAAGTCTCTTTAACACATTCCCACTGCACACCTGCTCTAGTCCTTCCCTCGATTTCAGATTTTTACATTCCTTGGCAACATTCACACAAATAGTAATATTTTTAGCAAATTTTTTGGACTTTCAATTTCAAGTTTCTAACATACCGTTTAGTATATTAATAATAAAATATTTTATTATTTAGGGTTAATTCAGGATAACTGGAAAAAAAAAAATTCCCAGCGTGTCTAAATTCACCCGAATTCACGCTCTATAACATTTTAAACGTAGACTTAAAAAAGGGATAGTTTAATAAACCTCATTGGCTCCCCCTTATCAGGCAAACATATTTTTGAGCTTCCACAAGAACTGATGAGTTTTGTTCTTGTGCAACACATACAGTCGGAGCTTATCATATTTAATGAGTTATATGAACCTTTTGACCTGTCAAAGTTCTGGTTGCAAGACTTTCACTAGAAGGACAGAAATCTCAGGTTTCATTTAAAATATTTAATTTGTATTTTAAAGATAAAGTATTATTGGTTTGGAATTGCATAAAAACAAAGATGCTGAGATATAATGCAATCACCAAAGACCTCCCTCTGCATGAGTATACCACCAACAACTAAAATTAATTTACTTTTTTTTTTTTTTATTGACAGCCCGTTTTTAAACATTTTAGACATGAGCTATAATATTTTTATGACGGCCATTTATAAACATACTTTTGCTGAAAAACAATAGCGCACAAATGACTGATTTGTTAATAATTTAACGGTCTCCAAGATACACTCTCAATTTTGACAGGATAACTGTACCTTGACATATTTACATTTGCACAATTTGCAATAACATCCATTAAAAAAAAAATGCATGTGGTCAATGAACCACTTAAGACATGGTGGCGAAAGCGGACTGGCCCGATAGGACCAGTGACCATACAACATTGAGCCCTGGTCCACAGACATTCACACAGAGCACTTTGACTACCTAAATCATTGGGTGTGCAGATTTCCTCAAAGATGATTCAGCCACCTTCATCGAGAGCACAGCTTTAAACTAACAAGGTTTCCATCACCTAGGCAACCAGCATCTGCTTTCTAAATCTGTCTGCTCCCACTAACAGCATTTAAACCGATAGAGAGACACAGCCTCTGCAAAAAAAATAACAAGTCAACGGTAACTGTTACTTCATGTGCAACCTTCAGCACTGATGACTAACACACAACATGTCAATCTTGATGACTAATGCACAGCTTGTGTTTCAAATTGTATATCGGCCTCGGTCTGCTCAACACATAAAAATGTAAATGATCACCACTGGCTCATACAAGCCCAGCGGAAGCAGTTATCCAATCAGGGATCTTCTGTGAGGAAAAGCAAAACAGATGAGCATTAGAAGATCAGAGGATACAGAGGCAGCTGTGATGTCTCTCACTGGTTTGTTTCTTTACTGACAGGAGAGGGTTGCAAAAGACTAAAGCAGCATATATTAGACTTTTTCTTGAACTGCTCCAAAATCCTTAGTCACAAAGCTGCAAAGTGAGAAATACAGTTCCTCAACTCTGAAAGCTGTGGAGAGCTGAAGGTGCCTGTACTGCATAAAACATATTAATATGCTCTGAATAAACATTATACACAGCTACTAGTGCAACAAACTTAAGATTGAGCTTATTAATGGGTTCTTACATCCACAAACGAAAACGGTCATAATTTACTCACCTCAAGGTGTTGATGCACTGGTTAAAGGCAATGAGAAAGAATGATTAAATGTGATGAATGTTACTCACCAGGACAGAGTGCATGCCCATATAAATCCTGCTGATGCACACAAGGACACTCCAGAACAGAGCGATGCTCAGTCCAAACATGAACGGGTACTGTTGAACACAGAAGGGAAAGACTTGTGAGGACCTGGAGTACAATAGGTAGTAAAGTCAATTCTTAAAATCAGTCAAAACCAGGGTTATAAGCTAAAACGAACACCATAAAAGAGAAATGAAGAAAACTGTTGGTAAAATAGATATTTTTACATTAAAAAAAAAGTTATAATTTTTTTTAACCTGATGTACTAAAATAACAAATACAATTATGTTATTAAATTCTGTACAATCATATTTACAAGGGAAAATAAACTGAAAACAAAAAGTTGTTTTAAAGACAAATACCTTAATTCAGCAAAGATGAAAGAAAATATTAAGTAGCACGGCTGTTTTTAACATTAATGAATCTCTTGAGCAGAAAATAATCATATTAGAATAATTTCTGAAAGATCATGCGTCACTGAAGGCTAGAGTAGAGTAATGAGGCTGAAAATTCAGCTTAGACATCCGCAAATTACATAAAATCAAGAATGAGTCTATTTAAACTGTAGTAATACTTCACAATAATACATTAGTTTCTACTGTTTTAAAAACAAAAAAACAAATGCAGCCTTCACTCTTAAAAATCAAGGTGCTTCACGATGCCATTGCTTTTTGTCTAAATGGTTCCATTAAAGAACCTTCAACATCTGAAGAACCGTTCTGTTTGACAAAAGGTTCTTTGTGGTGAAAGGTTCTTCAGATTACAAAAAGGTAAGAAAGATGGTTCTATAAAGAACCTTTGACTGAATGGTTCTTTGTGGAACCAAAAGTGGTTCTTCTATGGCTTCGCTTGAAGAACCTTTTGAAGCACCTATATTTTAAAGAGTGTTGGTGAGCATAATTTCAAAATCTTACCAACCCAAAACTTTTTCCATGCCAAAGAGAAGGCTGAACAAACTGCTTACAACAGGGGTCAAAACCATACCAAACAACTTACAATTCACATAATGATCAACCACAAGTTAAGCAACAGAATCAGGACAGAGTGGACCAGAAATGCCTTACGAGTCCATCAAGGATTGAGACCACCAGGCTGTTAATGTAAATTCATATGTTTGATGAATTCCTGAACATACTCTAATACTTTAAGAGGCAGACCAAGAGCAGCTGCAAGAGTCGTGGATCGAAGTAGCTGCTGATCTGCAGAAATGCCTCTGGATTTCTCATTCAGACAACAGATCTGTTCGTTTTTGGCATTCAGTTGAATTTTCCTGTGCTCATGTATTTATTCACTCCAGTAGTCTGAGCAATATACCAGTACCTCCCACAATCCCATCTACATTGACGACTCTGTGTGCAAGTTAAAAATTTGAGCTGACTTGACCTCACTGGTTCGCCAGCAGCTTCCAAAATAAATCATTAATGCAAATTTTCCATTTTCCTTTTTTTTTTTTTTATAAAGAGCTATGGTTAAAGAAGAGGAAATATGTTTGAGGCTATTGTTCCTAGTTTCCTGCTAAATTAAAGAGGATATGAGAGCAAGAAAAAAAAAATATAGGGACTGAGTTCGGTTTTCTACACAAACAGCTGGATAAGACTTTCAGTCTTAAACAGGTACATGGCACATTACGGTCAGTTTCTGCTGACTTCAAAACAAAACAAAAAAACTGCAAGGGAAAAAATGAACTAGAACTGACTTCTTATTCATTTGTTCTCAGCAGTTTTTCTATGAGAACCTGTCAAAAACCGAACACTAAAAGCTTTCTATAGAACTAGATCAGATCCCTGTTTTATATAATGGGTGTATCAAATTGGGTGTATCAGTTATCATAATAAGCAATACAACAACTTCTAACTATATGCTAATTGTTGTCAAAAGTAATAGTTTTTGGCTCCAACAAGCATATGATACAGATAAACCTGCAGAGAAATCCATATTTATGAATACACTGCACTGTATAAACCATTAGTGATTAAACAACAAATCCTATATATTTTGCACACAAAATAAAATAAAATAAATACTTTTTATTGAGATTAATGTCCTGTCTGGGAATGTTTTTACTAGGAACCTTGATTTCCAGATGAGTTAGTTCTACAATAACATGGAAAAGTAAAACTATTTTTCCAATGGATGCAACAGACTACTGAGGACAGATGACATTTGAGATCTGAAAATCAATATTTGAGCATCAGTGTATGGAATTTTAAAGGAAGGGCAATCATTCTAACAGGTCAACATTGAATTGGATGAACTTCACACAGTACAGGCAAATGAAGTGAATTAGTACAGAAACTAAAAACATAGCACTTCCCCTAAAGAGAAACAGCTTACTACAGTACTTTTTGATGCTCAAGTCGTAGTCATCTTTCAAGTAAGTTTTTGAGAACAAAGCATTAGGAATAAGCCTCAAATATTATGTTTAATTACATATGCATACAAGTAGACAGTGCTTCATAATGGAGAGACTAAAGATACCTTAATCTATGAACTGTTTAAATAGCTAAACAACATTACTTACTTACTGTATGTATATAGAGAATACAAATCCTTTACATTCTTGCCTTTTAAATCTTAAGGGTAGTTGATGTAATCAGTGGGATCTTGACTCAGGTAAAGTATTCTGTTGTTTCTTTGTTTTAATGTCCTAATGAAGAAAGTTCTGTTACACTTTATTTTCAATGAATGAGATCATTAAACAACTCTTCTGCTATGAGCAGGTGAAGCATGATGCCAGAACACATCCTCATCCCACCCCCCTGTACTTAAACTGACAAATTCACAACTAATTAACAAACAACAAAATTATTTAACCATCAGTGCATTTTTGTAGCATTTCTGTCATTCTTGAGCAAAACTTTGTAAAGAAAATTTGCTTTGAATAAATGAAACATCTAGGTAAACAATGAACTCTCAAAGGCTGGGCATCAGGATGTTATTAGCTTGCTTCTGCATAATAACCGAAATGCTAAAGGAAGGTTGTTTTGATAAGGACAGATGTTCATAATGAATACAGCACGCCCAATACAGCACAGCATGTCTTAACATGTTAGACTTGTATCTTTTTCTACAATACTACCCCTTACTTCATTTAGTACAGCAAAATTGAAAGCATATAATAGCCCTTTCCGCTACTGAAGTAACCATTCAGTTAGTTACTGAAATTGCTTCTTTTTTTTTCACACCAACTTAAAAGTACTGTTGTGCTAAGGGGTGTCCCGAGTTCGAACCCTGACTCAAGGACCTTTCCTGATCCTGTACCCGTCTCTCTCCCCCACTTTGCTTCCGGTCTCATCTATACTGTCCTATAATAATAAAGGCAAAAAAGGAGCAAATATAAATATTTTTAAAAACAAGAATGGCTACTACATAATTTAATCAAATTATATTAGTTTGCTTACAAATATTACATTTTAGTTGAACTATACTAGTAACTAAAAAGGAGTCTAATTGAGTACTCGAACAGGAATAGGTTATACAGTAGCAACTGGAATACAGCTTGATGATAATCGACAGATCCACAAAATTCAATTTTGTAAAATTTTACAATTAGGATCCATTTGTTAACTACATTAGTTAATGATCAAAATTTGAATAATGTATTTTCTTATACATTATTAGTAGTTGTATTCATTAATATAACTTAAGGGACCAGGACAATAAATGGTAAAAAATAAATTATGCATAATTACATGCAAGTAACCCAATCTTAACCATATAGCAAGTACATGTACTGTAGTTAAATAATATCACTCCATACTTAAATGTATAATTGCACTGTAACAAGGGTACCTTAATATAAAGTGTAACCCTATAAACAGTTGTAAACTATTTTCAACAAATCTAACATAGATTGATAAACTCTGCAACAAATGTAGCTCATGTAGGTTAAGGCATCAACTAACTTTGTTACTTCTCACTCTTTGAACAGTGACTAATAGTTAAATTATAAGTGCAACTGGCTAATTGAAAATATACTAATCAATAAGTGCTAATGCATAGCTCGTAATATAAAAACAGATGCTTGTTAGTTCAGGGAGAGACAGACTGCTAAAAACAGACAGAAGGAACACTGTCCACTTGTCTCACGTGTGTACGATTATCGATTGGTTTTGTGTGTGAAGCAGCTCAGGGGTGCATCATACCTGCCACCGGCTGCACGTGAGCAGGAACAGAGAGAAGGGCATCGCGGTGCCGGTCATGGCGTGTGTGGAGGGCATGCTGTACTCCGTGTTGTAGAACACCTCCACTTTGACCACAGGGGGAGAGGCGGGACGGGTCCAGCGGACCAGATCTTTGGTGGACTGCCCGAGGAACAGCACCCAGGCCCACACCACGATCAGCTGCCGGCTCACATAGGGGTCGACGTTCCACATCAAGAAGGGGAAGAACAAAATGAAGAACATCTCGTTGCCCAGCTCGGTACCGACGGTGAAGAGATAGAAGAGAAACCGGTTCTCGATGATGAACTCCTGACCAACATCACCGGTCAATGAGTTCCTGCGTAACGGCTTCACCTTGCCTTTGGAGTCCCTCTTCGTGTCTTGCCCCGAGGGTCTGTGAGCGGGACATTCGTCCTCTTCAACATTTTCAACGGCATTCAAACTCTTTCTCAGCCTTTGGCCCGGAAGTCCGTGTGCTGAGTCTCCACCAGCCGCGCATTGCCCCACGCAAGCACCGTTGACCCCGAGCGTCTCGCCAGACTCGGCTTGTTTTTTAGGGAACGTCCCGCGGACGCCGCAAAATTGCTGGAATCTGGCGACATGGCAAGGATCCTGTAGGTACCGACAAAGGCAGACGAATCTGTGGAGCGCGTCACTTGCCATGGTGAAAGCGAAAGGGCTGAATCAGTATCCCACGCGCTGCTCGAGAGGCTGTCAACAAGCGCGTGCAAAGCTGCACTGAACAATGGCTGGTTATATTGCACGGCGCATAGCTATACAATCCTCGAGTCTTCAACGCACAGGAGACAGTTGTAAAACAGAGTGGCTGTTTGACCGGGAGCTAGGAAGTACCCTTCCGTTATTAAGCAAGGAAGGGCGACAGATGAGGTAGTATGTACGTAGCTGAAGGCGGGGACGCGCACTGGCAGTGACGCACAGTAGGTCCGACTCTTTCTAAACTATGGTCTGCTGGGAATATTTGTTAATATTCACTTATGAAATAACGTTATAGTAACAAGCATGAAACAAGAGGATCAGAAAATGGGCGGAGCTTAGCGCTTTATCGAGAATGAGGAGTTTGAAAAATAAAGCTTAATTAGTTAACTTACTTACTCTGCATAATATATCCAATGGCTGTTAGCGTTTTTGATGTTATTTTCAAGTGTAAATGATTATACAGGACACGTCTGAAGCAGCTTGTTGATGTCGATTTCACGTGGTTCTTGTTACTTTTCTCCGCGCTGGTTAGGCTTCCCCAATCACAGTCATTTTAAAGTAGTGGATGGGAATTTATATAAATAAAAATTATTTCAAAGGGATTGCTACGTATTTATGTTTGTGCGAAAAGAAAATGCACAAATGTTCGGAAATAACCAAGTTAAATCATACGTTTGATGTTTTCAAGATAAACCTCACGAGATTTATGCGAGTTTTCAGTTGAGTAAGCAGTTGAGCGCCCCCAAAAGGTAAACAAAATATTTTGGTGATTATTGTAAAAATGTTGCACAATTTTATAAAAATAAAAAAAAAAAAAAAAGAAAAAGAAAAAAACCTTCATAAATCAAAATGATAAACATATGACGTCAACTTCATGGCTCACTTAATACGTCATTCTATATTTGAACGTATGTCTAGCAGTATAAAATTGAAACTTCACAAGTATCTTAAAGCATGTAACTTATGTATGGACAGAAAATCAATATAAAAGGAAAATTACTTAAGGGACAGTAAAATGTGGGGGGAAGACAACATAACCTAAAAATTATTTATATGCAGAATTTGTTTAATTTCCAACATTTTTGAATACACAGTTGTCGAGGATAGGATGACATTGGTAAAACTGAATCTCATGGGATTTAGATAGACGTGACAAAGTCCACAAAAAGGAACACTATATCAAGACTGGAATCAGGGCTTTCTCATGGAGATTACAACAGTGCTATGACAATGTGGAGCACACCGAAAGACACAGAGGCAGCTTTGTGGTCGGATGAAAGGGGTTCCCCTCACTACAGGACTTCATTTAAACTTTGGGGCTATCATAGGTTATGTCATAGTTGTAGCTATTGTGGGAAAGAGTGGGATCAGTGCTCTACAAAAAAAGAAAATAAAAAGCAGTGACATTGCAAAATTTCTCCACCAGAGGGAGACATTGCTTTGGCCAAACATTTAATAAGTGCAATGTACCACTATGGCTTATTGAAAACATAAAAACCCTTAACCTAAATGTGGGGATTTTTTTTTTAACCCAAATCTAAGCATTCCCTATATGAAAAATGTAACAGCCTAAAAGCAGAAATCAAACCACAAACCCAAAAGCAGGATTGGAGGATCTAATTTTATTTTTATCCAAACCAAAACATAACCAATGCTTTTCACATTCACAGGCTCATATTATTAAATAAAGCACTGTGGAATACATAACGCAATGTCAACTGACACAAATTAATGATTCTGTTCAGAGCTGTATAATTTATTTCACCATTTGAATCTTCTAATGTCTTTACGTTTCACTGAAAGGAAAAAATATATATTTTATTTATCTTAGTATTTATGTAGTAATAAACATTTTTTATTATGATTAATTGAACTATACACTTACATGCGTTCTTGTCTTCCTCCATCACACTCAGAAGCCATTCCTGTGTTTGTTCTGGCTTGCCTTTTAAAGACAAAAGTGAAACAACATAAGACCAGCACCAACCTCTGACCCATAATTTGAACTGGCATTCTCTCAAAAGTTGCTTTATGTCTAAAAGAGGGGTTTAGCCAATTCTCACTTGGTTTGCCAAAGTTTTGCCAGGTTCTGGTCCTGAGGGATGGGGGTCTCCTTTTCGAACCAAACAGGGCTTGATCGATCCCAGAGCCTGACGTGACCATCTCAACTTGTCTGTGGCGCCTAGATTTAATTCCCTTAACACCATGTCCCGAAGCCATGTGAAGGGGAAAAAAAAAAAAGGGGTAACTGTATATAGGTATAAAATGTATGCAGATGATAAACATCTGCATCCTAAAAATGATCTTAAACAGAGCAATTACTTTAAGTACCATCTTCAATAAATACTGAACCCACTAAGTAAACCATGTTTACAGAACTTAAGCAACAAGCATAGCAGCATTTGTTGCAAGAAAATTTCAAACCTTTGACACGTGACCATATGATTTGGACTTGATGGCAGCAAGCATGTCAGCTCTACTGGAGGACTGCAGAAACAATGGCAGTAGTTTTTATTAAATTCAGATGCTACAAATTTAATAACCATATGAAATTCCTTTACTATGAAAGCTTGTTTCAAGTGGGGAACAAAGTCATAGTTGTCTTTTTTATTCTGTACCAGAAACAAAAAAGCACCTGTGGGATATAAACTTTTTCTGATAAAAAAAAATGGCCAAATTGCTAGATAAAAGTTCAAATCTGAGATAAAAAGTTCAAAATTGTGAAAAGAGTCACAGTTTTTATTTTTTCATCCCATGGTGGAAACAAGGTTTCATATTTTTCTGGTGGGGTTTAACGCACCTCCGATTTCTGAGTGGGTTCCTTCTTTGAGTTTTTCTCTTTTTCAGCCTGAGCACAAATGTAATTATAAATAATGCACACTAGTAAGACAAAGTCATACAAACTGGAAAGAGCCGATGCATAGTACTGCAGTTCATCAACTTACTGCAATCTTGTCCTGCCACTGTTGGTACTCAAAAGCACATTTCTGAACTAAATATGTCAGGTTAAGCAGTGTCACTCCCGATGATGATGGCATTGATGATTTCTTCAGCCTCTCATAATGATCATGCACATTTGCAACCTCCTGCATAAAAAAAAAAATGCATCCATTAAATTTCAAATGATTTATATTTCAAGAGACATTATGCAGTGAGAACCGTTTAAACAGGTAATACATTTCACTATAGTAAATACTCACTTCTAGCATTTCAGTGGAAACGAGTTCGGCCACTCTGTTCTTGTGGTCCCGAAACTCTTCATTCACATTATGCTGAATGATGCGTTCACTTGATTCAAAGGTCAGCTGCAAGTCAGTCACATTAGGAGCCTTTTACATGCTTTTGAAAGATATAGCCCTTCACCTCAAAACACAGTCTGCTGACCTTTTGGGGCATGGCGGTGAAACAAAAGGCCTTAGATGACAAAAGCCTTTTAAAGACGTAAACAACATCCAAATGCTGGCAACTTTTTGCATCCGCAATAAGCTTCTTCACATCATACCAGTCCTTCAGAGCAATCCTGATCTGAGTAAATCAGATATATACTCAACTTTATGTTTGTCATATTTAGAAACAGATTGTGGGAAAAGCTGAATCATTGGTCTTGATTGAAAAGTGAGTGAGAATAGAGAAACGGATCACCTTTTCCTTAGGCCAAATACTCTGTGTATTGTAAAAACCATAGATCATATACAGGCCTCCCACCCGAATTTGGAAACTGTATGGGGGAAGAATGTATCTGTAGGCTATGGTGAATGTAAGCCGTGTGAAGGATCTCTTCTCATGGTCAGACTGAGTTCCACTGCTGGGAAAAAGAAATGAGAGTGATTGAAATACTAATTTTCATATTAAATTGAATGGGAACTGTGACTTTCAAGCTCCAAAAATGAAAAAAGCTGCCCAAAATATTCCAGTGACAAGAGACTTCACTTATGCCACATCGGTAAGAGTAACTAAACTCAAGTACTGCAGACAGAATCAGCCTGATCTAGTTTTACTGACTATAGCTCGCCCTCATGTCGTTCCAAACCTTTATGTCTTTCCTTCCTTTGTGGAACATAAAAAGATATTTTGAGAACTACCTCAGTGTTTTATTTTATTTAAATGAGTGATCAACATTCCAGAATTCTTCTAAATATCTTCAATTGTGTTTTAACAGGAGAAAGACAGCTATACGGGTTTGAAATGATGTGAGGGTTAGTAAATGATGACAGAATTACCATTTTTTTGGTTTGGTTTTTTGGTTTCAGTTATTATATGCTAAATTCTCCTTTGTGGAGGGGGGGGAAAAGTTGCACGTCTGAAAAGCCTATTTATAAGCAATAAACTCTTTTAAAATTCCCCCAACTATTACAGTAGTAGTGCAACCCTGTAAAACTGTTACTTACTAAAACACACTAGAGAAGTCCATCTTCCTCCAGATAGCAGAAAACGCCTCATACCGAACCGACTCGGTTTGCTGGAAGCGGCCCAGAAGCTCCTCACAGTCGCTTTTGAACGGAGCCCCGTAATATTCGCACAGCTTCTCTATCCGACAACACACTCACATGAGAGCACAGCACTGATGTCAAGCAACCATATCTGAAATAATATTTACAGTAACTTACTCCGCGACATCACATCGATGCCTCGATCTTTTCTGTTTACAGTCCTCTATCGCACCTTGAATGCTAATTGCCTGTGCACCGGTGCGCGTGGTGATTAAACGAACTAGCAGGTGTTGTGTGCGTGAGCGCGCGTGTAACGTGCCCAAAAACTGTATCTGCAAAAATATATTATATAAAAACATTCGTATAAAAAGACACTCATTGAATTAAACATTAGCAGTGTTGCATTATGCATACTGATAATTAAAATGTTCACTGTTGTAGGCCTGTTGAAGATTGAAGTAGTTGATGAAATAAAGATGTGAATGAAAATAAAATTGTGTGTTCAGAAGGCTTATGAATGCAAATGTGTGTGTGTGTGTGTGTGCGCGCGCGCGCGCTTGTATGGAGGTTCCACCTGTTGTCAGCACTGAAATAGAAAACAGCATATGTATTATAATCTATATATTATATAATAGTACAAAAAGTGATACTTTCATATATTCTAGATTCATTACATGTCAATTAGAAAGTCATCTTAAAATATTAGAATATTTACTTTTGAGTTTGTAAAAACTTGCGGGTATCTCTTGTTCTTTGCAACCACAATAATGGGGAAAACCACTGATTTAGCAGTGGTCCAGAAGACATTGACAGAAGATCATTACCAAAAGGGGTGGCTGTTCACAGAGTGCTGTATCAAAGCATATTAAATGCAAAGTTGACTGTAAGAAACAAATTGGGTAGGAAAAGGTGCACAAGCAACATGGATGACAGCAAGCTTGAGAAAACTGTCAAGCAAAGCAGATTCAAACACTTATGAGAGCTTCACAAGGAGTGAACTGAAGCTGGAGTCAGTGCATTAAGAGTCACTACACTCAGACTTCTTCAGGAAAAGGGCTGCCAAGCCACTTCTGAAACAGAAACAACGTCAGAAGAATCTTACATGAGCTAAGGATAAAAAGAACTGGACTGCTGCACAGTGGTCCAAAGTCCTCTTTTCAGATAAAAGTAAATTTTGCATTTAACTTGGAAATCAAAGGTCTGGATTCAGGAGGAAGCCTGGAGATGCACAGAATCCAAACTGCTTGAAGTCCAGTTTGAAGTTTCTGATGTCTGTGATGATTTGGGTGCTGTGACGTCTGCTGGTGTTGGTCCATTGTGTTTTATCAAGTCCAAAGTCAATGCAGCCGTCTAGCAGGAGATTTTGGAGCACTTTATGCTTCACTCTGCTGACAAGCTTTATGGAGATGCTTATTTCCTTTTTCCAGCAGGAGTTAGCAGCTGCCAAAACCACTTCCAAGTGGTTTGCTGACCATGGTATTTCTGTGGTTGATTGGCCAGCCAACATGCCTGACCTGAACCCCGCACAGAATTTATGGGGTATTTTCAAGAGAAAGATGAGAAACAGTTGATCCAAAAAAAAAAAGAAAAAAAAAACCAGGCGAGCTGAAGACCCAATAGTGCCTCCATAGAGCCACAGGCTGATCGCTTCCATGCCACACCTCACTGATGCTGGAGTTTGTGCTGAAGGAGTCCCAACCAAGTATTGAGTGCATAGATGAACATATAAAGAACTTTAGAAAACATTCTTTTTTGATAATGGATTTCTGACTTTCATAATCAGCAAAATTAAAACTTTTTTATGTTTTACTTTACATGTAATGAATATAGAATATAAAGTTTTTTTTTTTTAAAGAGCTGTACGATATTCATTTTTTTAGATGCACCTGTCTATATATTATATTATGATTTCGTTCCAGCCCTGAATCCTGAACAGAAGTTTTGTGAACTTAAATTCCAAGCAGGAATTTAAAAACAGGTAAACCATTTTTTTTTCAGTATGAGTTGTTAACAATAATAATAATAATACTGATAACAAACCTCAAGAACATCCTTTTAGCGAAATCCCTTTATACACAGAGCCAAAACTTCACTCAGCTTGTCCTCCCACCACAGCTCTTCTCCAAAAAGGGGGTAGAGGGCCATCTCCAAACCTTCTTTCAATTTGTGCATGAAAATTATTTTAGGTTTGTTATAAGCAGGATAGTTCTACTGAGCAAACATACGTTTGTTTTGGGTGCTGAAGGTGCAAAACTATAGAATTAATCACGGATCAGAATGTATTAATTGTGCCAGAAAGTCATTCAGTGTAAAGGCAAGAAACCACCCTTATTATTATATTCTAAAAAAAAATGTGCTTAAATGTGTTTGTGTAATGTGTTTTTAACCGGTTCACTGAAACGAACCGTAAAAAAATGAAAATCAAGTTAAAACACAAGTCTTAGAAAAGCATTCTCTATATTAATGTTGAGTTTGAGTATTTGAAAAACATTTATATCATCAATGACCAAAATTGACTGACAACTCTAAATAAACATTTCATGATATTTAAGTCATGAATATAAATGCTTTTCTTGGGGTTTCCTGTGTTTTTTTATTTGTATTTTTTACAACATTATAAAATTATATTTTATAATTAAATAAAACCTTTTTCGTTCTTTTAAAAAACACAATAAAAAAACAAACAAGTTTTTATTTTAAAACAAAGCTCCTTCAGTCCTTATTTTTTAATGAAATTTTAATTAGAATTACACCAAACTACGTTGCCAATAACTTTTCCACCAACAATTTCAGCCTTTCTTTACAATGTCCAGACAGTTGAACCTGTAACATTAATTCAGATATTAAAAGAAAGTTCACCATGGAAGTCTATTGTCACTATGTTTGAAATGCAACTGAATGTATTCCTGAATAACTTAATAGATCCAGATAAAAAAATAAAGTTTCAGGTCAATTAAACCATACTACACAAAATTCTGGTCCACAATTGTCTTTTACTGATTATGCAATAAACAAAACATTTAGTGTTAAGAATAAAGGAGAAGACTGGAGACTGCAGATGAATGAGAATTACTGTAACGTTAAAGAATATTGAAAAATGGGATAAAAGGTCATAAAATACTTGCAGGACTTTGTCAACAGGCTGACATTCATTTGAAAGCATGATGAAAATAAGTATTGTCTTACTTTAACTAAGCATTCATGTTCTAATGCCATTATAAATACTTATAAAACTGGGATGTAAATGATACATCATCTTTGCTCATGAAGCAGAAAAAGAAAATGGTTACCAGCTATGATATCGCACAAGCATGAATTACCCTAAGCACCACAAAGAGAACTAAACAGACAAAAATGACCACTAAAAATATAAAATCTATTGCATAATTAAACTATAAATCTGTTTTAATCTCTTTCAGACAAAAACCATCTTGAGAACACCACAGCATGATTTTGAATTCCCTTTTTTGCACAATTTTTTTTATCTCCATTACTATCGATGGCTCTTTTACAATTCATCTGTGATGTTCAAAAGAAAACTTAAAAGTGATGTAAGCAAATAAGAAAGCAACACGCACAAACATCGAACAGATGTTGAGCTTATGAGTGCACCGCTACACAACAAAACTCAGCAGAGAGAAGAGAAAAAATAAATGTTTCAATCTTTCATTAAAGGTACATATTTGTAAAAATGGTTTCGTATATTGCATGGACTGCTGGTATTCTGTCTTAAGAAAATAGATTATTGTGCGACTGTAGCTACAATACACACACTTTGGGGAGGGGCATAAAACACAATGGAGGGTTTTTAGATAAAAGTTGGGAATCCAGAGGGAGTGTGGGAGATTATACGCATCAGCATCTGTGCGTCAATGTGCATTTCACATTAAGGCTCTTAACTCTTGTCTGGTTGATACCACTGTTAAGTTACATTACACTCGTCTGTCTCCAGGCCCTCTACGCACTGGGATGGAGGATGGACTCCCTCTGGGCTCAAAGGTGAGATCAATGGAAGGTGCAGGTCATCTAGTACATTTTTTAAATACTGGGGTTTATAGAGAATATTAGGGCTTGGAATAAAAGCAGACAAGTGGAGGCAGATTTCAGGGATCGGACAGGCGGGCGGGCGGCTGGGGGTCAAGGGGTGAGAGAGAGAGAGATGCAGTGTCCGGGATTGCTAAACAAAGCAAAGCTCAGTTGACTTGGTCCAGAGCACGCAGGAGCTCCTCTCCCTGCAGCAGATGATGGCGGTCCTGCACAGGAGCGTTGACTTCGCAGTCGTAACGTGTTAGCTGAGGCAGCCCATGGCTGCTCTCTAAAGAACTGCACAACAGACGACTGGCCACATCTGCAGAATCAGAGGGAAAAGACTAACTGAATTACACATGCTTAGAATAGAACTCTAAAAAATGCCAAGTGGTGTTGCCATCAGGTAAAGAGTACAAAAAATAATTAAGTAATGAAGTTTTAATTTGGGTTTCCTGCATTTCTAACAATGGTTTGCATTTAAAAATGGATGAAATATATGGTATAGTGGTGATGATGGTCTTGTCACTCACCAGAGGGCAGTATGAGAATGGTTTTGTTTCCTCCAAGCACACTTGATCCTTTAAGCTCTAAAACCTTTGCCCTCTTTCCAGGCTCTATAGCACTGTCCACACTCTGAAGCAAAGCACTCTGCAGGAAATTGGAGAGTGGCCATTAGTCTTAGAGTTACAAGGAAAACAAATATTTAAGAATCACTTTACATGATGTTTCTCAAGGTTTATTTTTAATTTTTTTAAATGAGCCATGTTTTCAAAACAAATTTATGTATAATACTAACATAAATTTGGTCATAGTTTATGCACTATTACTTAATCTTTGCAATAAATCTATTTCCATACTGACCAATCCAACAGCCTCAGAAAGTGATGTCACTTCCGCCAGCTTCCTCTTACGCTGGGCGTTCTGGACAGCTAACATCTTTGGAGACAGCTCTCTGGAAAATTGGAGCAATGAACACAAAATCAGATAATCTACTAGTAGTGACATCTAAGAGAAATCCAAATCGCAGCTCTATGGTCATGATAGGACTGTTTTTGGTTTGATCGTAATCTACTTGCAGTTTAATACTGAGGCTGCCAGCAGGAAGTCATGCCAGTGAGAGCTTTACCTGTTGTTGAGCTGATTGCTGCTCTTTGGGGTGGGGGACCGGGCAGGGGAAACGTCCCGACTGCCACTGAAGGGTGAGACAGGAGCATTGCACACCTCCTGCAGCAGGTGCAGGGGTGAAGGGGCCTGAGATGACGGCTCCTGTTTCACTGTGCTGCTGGAGGAAGAGGCTGGAGACACAGGGGAGGACAAGGGCTGGAACAGGGAGCTCATGGTTGACACAGAGTGAGGGCCAGACGGGAGCGGATCCAGCGGAGAGGGAATGCGCAGCTGGAAGTCATCATCCATTGGGATGTATGGAGCCAGCATCTCTAGGTCGAGATCCTCCATGGCCTAGAAGTCACAGATATTTGCCATGTGAAGTTTATGCAATGCAATAATGACCACAGAGAGAGATATTTCAGAAAAAAGGTTACCTGGGAGCTAAAAGGGGTCTTTGCCTCAGTATCAATAGCAAACAGTTTCTCAACCAGGTCCAGTTTGAATTCAGAATTGATGTCGGAGTCTACTTGGAAACAGTAATCCATGGGGCTGTTGGGCTAAGAAAAAACACACACTTGAAGACACACAGGATCTCATTAATCATTAAAAACGAGCGACCCTTTTAAATGACTAAGAATAGCAGCTAAAAAAAGCAAGTGTTTATTGAGTCTTTACCCCCGGGGAGCCCAGTCCAGATGTGGAAGGTGTGTTTGCAGAGTCTGGACCACGATCAGAGGCAGAGCTGAAAGGGAAGTCCTCCGCTCCGGTGTCTAATTTGGTCAGAACAGGGGTGGAGTCGCTGGGCGTCAGAGGAGACAGACTGATGGGCAGCTTCTCGCTGCTGGAGGGCAGCATGACGTCATTGTAGAGGGGCACCTCCTTCAGCAGCTGCATATCAGAGTCTGGAGGAAATTCAATTCTGTTAAGTTATCATTGATAGCACATCAAGGTATTGTGTGTATATTTATTATTCATATATAAATACACACATAAATACAGCATATATTTTGAAATTATTTACATGTATTTATTTATATTCATATAATTTATATTAAATATATAAATATATATCTTATATAAACATAACATATTTTTCTTAAATGTATACATGCATGTGTTTGTATTGATATATACATAATACAATACACACACATACATTATGTGAACAAAAACTTTAATTTTGGATGCGATTAATCAGGACTAATCATATAACAGCACTAGTATATTTATAATTTTTATATCTAAAACAAAGATTATGAATCCATATACAGAAGAAATAGTGAATACCTTGAATATGTTTTAAGTCTATACAAGAGTACACTCAAAAGTTTTGGGGCCAGTAAGAATTTCTTTTTTGAGGGATTTAGCAAGGATGCATTGTATAGATCAAATGTGACAAAAGTTACTAAAGATTATATTTCAAATAAATGCTGTTCATCTGAACTTAATATACAAAGAAACCTAAACTCAAATAATTTCTAAAGGATCATATGACACTAAGGACTGGAGGAAGAGCTGCTGAAATTCAGCTTTATCATCACAAAAATGAATTACTTTTTAAACATATTAAAATAGAAAACTAAACCATTCTAAATTGAAACAATATTTCACAACATTACTGATTTGACTCTATTTTTGAATAAATGCATGCAGCCTTGGTGAGCATAAGATATATATTTTTTGGATAAACATGACAAAAATCTTACCAACCCCAAACTTTTGAATGGAAGTGAATGAGCTGTCAGTCGCTAGTAGATGTTCTTCTTCAACTTCTGGTTGCTTTACATTACTGGTGGGCTGCGCAACCAGCCACAGCTATTGAACTTTGCTGCTGTTAAAAATGTCATTTTATTTTGACAATTACACTTTTTCGCTAATAAAAATGAACACTGTGGAGGGGAAGCATTCATTTAAGTTGCAGGAATATCATCTATGATTAAACAAGATGAGAATAATAAGAATGAGAATAATGCTCTTTGCTCATGCCACCTCTGACTGTCAGCTCTCATTTCATTTGCTGCCAAGTCACGGTCACAGTGAGCAAATCTTAATCTGTTCCATTTAATATGTTACCATCCTTCAGGAAGCACCTGAATTGTTGAAGTCCAGAGAGATGATGGTGTCTCCTGCAGAAGGTGCCAAGACATTGAGAGCCTCAGGCTCCTCTTTCAGCTTCTCGTAAAGTTCAGAGCTCTTCACGGGACACTTGAGGCTTTCTGGCTTGAAGAGTTTGAGTATGTCCACCTCAGAGGCCTCCTCTTCCATCTCCTGGTTCTCTTTCTCCTCAGCCTTGGGCTCGGTCATGGTCTGCTGCAAGGACAGGACAACATCCCCCTCCACAATGCCACTGGACGGGACAGAATGGTAAGTTGAATTATGATCACAGACACAATTGTATCCACACCAAAGCACTTCTCACAATATTTTGCTTCTATAAATCCACTGGTCTACTGAAGATCTGTAATCTGGATCCGTACCTGAGAACGTAGTTGACGCACACAATGCACTGTGGCTGAGAATTCTTGGGATTGTAGATAACAGTGGCCTGAGTCTCCACCCACACAAAACCACCTTTCTTAGCCAGCATGCGGTACTGGCCTGTGGTGGCCTGGCCCTTTGCGAACACTGGGAAAAACAACACACTCCAATCAGAAGTATTCAACAAGACATCTTTTGTAACAGTTTTGCACGTTAAAGTGAAACCTTTACCATGATAAGGTTATAGGGGTGTAACGAATCACTCATTTTCTCGATGCATCGATTACAAACCCTGATGATGCATATGCATCAATTTTGAAACATGGATTTTAGAATGGTTGATTTGGGACATTAATCAATTTAGAACGCTTAGAATCGAATGAATTGGGTTTTCTATAGCCATTCAGTGCTTTAAAATATATAGACATTAAATTACTACAAGCACAAATTAATGGAGACCTTAAACAGCGCCTTGTTCGTGCCTCACATCTCTCCTTCATGTGCTCCACCATTCACCACCTGTCACAAGATTGGGCTTGCGCTCCATTTGTAGCTCTCACAGACACATTTTCTGAGAGTAGATTGTTAATGGCTTTCGGTCATAACATTGACATTACCTGAGCAGTTAAAAGCAGTTAGTTATTACTGAACAAATATGTGATGTTTAACCAAAATAATATTTAAAGATCTTCTAACAGTCATAGCTGATATCCTTGTATAGGCAGTGCTTCGAGATGTAGTGCGGTTGTGCTTCGGCCAACGAGAGTTCAAGTCCCAGCTTGGGGACCTTTCGTGATCCAATAAATAAATATTTAAATATCTAAATTAAAACAATAAAAGTTCCTATGCAGTTTGGAAATATGGAAATTGATTTAAGTAATTTCCGGGAAATGCATGGAAAAAGGCAACTTACTATTTCATTCATGAACTCATTTAACACACTTGCTACTGCACTGTAATTTTAGAGGTTTATGTAAAACAACAACATTTCCTTTGGCTCACCAGTTCCTGCGCAGTTTAAAAAAGTATTTCACTTAAGTAGACTTAATTTGCAGGTTTGGAAAAGTAGCCTATGAAGAAAAAAAATAAATGAAATTATGGAAAAATGTTTTGACTATTTGCCCTATTTTCAGTTCAAAAATATAAAATTACTAATTTCTAAAAATAAATTGATCATACAAGTAAAAATAATTTCATGACAAACATTTAGTGATCACCTGAACACGACTGAATGAATTCAAATGTGCGTGTGCCATGCAAACCAGCAAAAGAGGAAATGTATCTGTATTTAAGTTGATGATTAGCCAACTCTTGACAGAGAGCTGGTTAGGTTTTTGAGAGACTGAAACATGGCTGTTTTATTGACAATCAGACTGTGATTATACCATTAATTCGTGCATCATCACATAGCCTATAAGGTTTAAAGTTTAAGCTCTGATTTCTGAGAGATGCACGGAGTGGCAACAGCAATGCTGTGTTTAATTCGAATAGCGGACTTTTTTTCATCCATAAAGTTTACATTCATTCACTTCACACACTCATTATTGCATGAATTTACAGGTTTGTGTAAAATGTTGTGTTGATCCCCCGTCTCACCTGTGAATCTAGCAAACACCAGACTGTGCTGTGGCCTCAGCCGAATATTCAGGCAGAATTATTAGTTATTTGTTTTTGAAGCCATTATCCGTGCTTTTTCGAATAAGGTATTTGGCTTCAGGCACACCCCTACTCTTTGTAATTTGGGCCTTTGGGCTGCCTATATAATTTGCCCTCGACTATAAGCATATAAAGAATTAGCAGAATCATTATATTAATCCTGTTATTGCACTTAAAGAACGTAGAATCTAATTGTAAACTGAATTACATCAAATTTAACTGTGAATTGTCTCGAATTGAATCGTTCTGAATTAGCAAAAATCGTTCTTGAATCGAATCAAAACCCTATGGTTCCCAAAGATTCACAGCTCTTTAAGGTATACGTTCTGTCGAGGTACTCACAGTTGTGATGTGTCTTGGTAAGGTGATCTGAATCCAGGGCATGATAGTATTCATACACAGACTTGTTCAGCAGATCATCTGGCTCATATCCCATCAGCTCTGTGATTCTTTGGAAAAAGAGTGAGAGGTTTGAGTTTGCAATTGTGTAGCTACATGCTGAAACAACTGCCACTTCAACATGATCTGGATGTGAGAAGTCAAATGCAGTGGTCTCAATCTTCTATGTTCTTGAACCCATTTTAGTTATCATAAGACCAAATATTATATTTAACTTAAAATGAAAAAATGAAAAATCTTGTGTCACTCCTGGTGACTATTTTTTTTAATTATTATTATTTTAATTTCAGTTTAAGGTTTTAGTAATTCTGTTGTCTGCTTTAGCCATTTTTATTAGTTTTAGTTTTTTATAGAATTATTAATTATTAGTATATAGCTTTCAATTGTGTTTATTTCAGATTTTTTGTTTGTTTGTTTTAGTTTTTTTATATTATAGTTTAGCTCTGGGATAGTAACAAGATATTGTATTATTTACATACAACATACATGTACAAAAGGGCAGTGAAAAAAAACAACCTTATCTGCATAGTTATGCCTTCAGAAAAGGCTTAAAAATACTACTGGCTTTTGCCACTAGGTGGTGATAATAACATTTGTAAAAGTACAGAACAGGCTTTTGTGCTTTGGCCTACTGAACTCGTTCTGCAGCATTGCT
This sequence comes from Carassius gibelio, assembly GCF_023724105.1. Classification (NCBI taxonomy): domain Eukaryota; kingdom Metazoa; phylum Chordata; class Actinopteri; order Cypriniformes; family Cyprinidae; genus Carassius; species Carassius gibelio. The sequence goes on along the minus strand of NC_068415.1, from coordinate 16,194,979 downwards.
TTTATTCAAAGAAATGTCAACAACTGGTTGGCACGCACAGTATTCATTGCTAGGTACAGATACCATCAAGGCAAACCCATATACATAAAACAAAACAAAATAGGGAAATAAAGTAGGGCAGGCCTAACCATTTACACATCAACAAAACAAAAGGAAGAAAGAAAAGGAGCTATGTGCCAATCTGTCTACATAATCATTTGTTTTTTTCTGTTTGGTGTATGCATGTTATTTTTAACATTAAAGGAGGAATGGTCATTTGTATATTTTAATGTACAAGGGTTCCGGATTCATTCGCTATCAGTCATTTTCATCTTTCAGTTATGTTATAAAAAGTCAGTTACGCTGCTTTATACTGAAAACTTGTATTTTTTATGTTATTTTAATCTATTATGTGTAAGTCTTTTTAGAGAGAAAAAAAACCATAAGTCGCGTTTTAATATTTATTTCAGAATTAGGCCTTAATGGCAATGCGAAATGTTTCCAAACATCATAATAAACACTGTAAACACAGCTAGGCTATTTTAGTTCCCCCCACAATGTATCTGAATGCCAAATTATTATGTATTATATACTTTACTCGTGTTCCAATATCCATGTAGACCAAAATCTTTTGCATAACATCACAGCGATACGATGATAGCACTTAACTGCACAGATTTTACTACATATTTAAACTGAGCAGTGTGCAGTTTTGTTTCCATGTTTGACTGAGTGTATTTTGTTATGATAATAAACAGGCTGCATTGTCAAGGTAGCAATGCTTAACAGTGTGCATGCATGCAGCGCTGATGCAGTCACTAAATTTCTTTTCTCCCCTCTAACAGTGGAAGCAACCACTCCTTTTAGTTATAAAGATAATTGGAATTGTAAAAGGTTTGCCTTTATTTGTGTACATTCACAATAATTTTTGTGCAACGTTCTGTTGTTTGCTGCTTTTTGCGCATGTAAAATGAATTCCCGGGAAACAAATGTTAATATTATTAACGGGTCACAGACACTTATCCTTTCTAATTTAATTCAATTCTAAATTAAAATAATCCTGTCGGTTAACGATTAATAATCAGTTAACAAGCGTCGGTTAGGAAAAATAACCGAAATGAACATCCCTACATCTTTCTGCTAACCTTTCATCACAGTAGGAGAACTTCATGTCCAGAGTGTGGCGGCTAAGGAAGGTCTTGCTGTCCAAAGGCACCTCGATGTTCGAGGGATGAGGAATGGGCTCACAGATGAGCACAAGGTAGGTCAGAGGAGGCTCTTTAAAGCCAGAGTCTCCCGAACCCTCGTCGCACTCCTGCACACGCACATGACCAGTGCAGTGAAGAACCTTTAACAGGAGAGACAAGGGGGAAACGTCTGCTCAAATTCTTTGTATAGCAGGTATGTTATAAAAAACTACTATAAGGATGCTCTGTGCACAATAAGACTCAAGCCAGTTTATTTCCTTCTTCCTTGTTAAATTTCCTGTATACATGCATTGTCAACAAAATGAATTAACCATTTAAAAACAACAAATCAGGGTAATACAAATGTTATATAGGCTGTAGATACCAAAAAAAATAGTGATAGTTTGAGAAATCTCACCTTCCACGTGGCAGACTTGATATTGACAGTGCGCCCTCTGCTAGTGAGTGTGCACTTCATGCGCAGGAAGAAGCTGCGCTCTGTGTTTTGTTCCTTGGTCTTTTTGGATCCTAAACATGGACAAAATTTATTATTTGTTATTTTTTTTTTGTTGTTGCTGAAATATGTTGTAGTGTAGCATGTGTGAATTACCTGTCCTGTAGACCAGCATCTCTCTCAGCTCCTCATGGTCACATGGGTGTGAAAATTCAAAGATGCTGTGACCAGTCAGATCAAACTGAAAGAAATATGGTAAAGATGGTCAGCTACAACGTAAGCTTTACATCTAAACAGCAAAGACCAAAAGAGAAACATTTAGCTACCTGTGAGAGGCCCATGCTCTTGCTGACATTCTCAGAGAGATAAACCATGTCTCCATCTTCAGACAGGACCATGAGGAAACCCTCCAGAGCCTTCAGATAAAAGCTGTTCAGCTGACTCTCCTCCTCATTCTCCTTCTCAGATTCATCTGCAAAGCCAAACAACATCCTTAAGCAATCTATTAAGCATATGGTCATAGCAGCACATTAAGCCTCTTCCACACTGTCAGAAAACATACCTGTCACTAGGCCAGTACATATTACTACATAAAAAGTACATACTAGTATTATTATGCAACCTTGAAGGAAAGATAAGCTACATATTAGTACCAAAAGTAATATTAGTAAAGTAAATACTAATAAAAAAAGTATTTTATTTAAAAAAGTAAAATTACAATACTAATATTGACAGCTGTCTTAACTGCAGGGAAAGCTAGTTTTACTTTTGTTGACAACAGTTAGTTCATAACTGCATATTTCAAGTCTCAAATGCATGTTATAAGCATCCCAAAGTCAGAGCAGATGTAGAGATGAGTTCAAGTGGAGCAGCATTTACTGCAAACAGCTGTTCCAAGAAAACATTGGATCAGGAGCTGCTTGCATGTCAACAAAAACTTAATTAAATCACAGACTTTGCAATTTGATAACCATACTTAGCCATTGCAATTTCAGTTAATTATGAAGCCATGGTACTGTACATACGAGTATCTAAAAAGTACATATTAGTACTAATATGCACCCTTTGAGGATTCTGCTTTAGTGACAGTAAAGATTGCACATTTTTGCCTCCGTTCATCAGCTCAGTGTTTACGAATGATGTTTACTATATCTACTGGTGGCGATGTTTTGATTCCCATTTGAATGAGATGTAACTATTTTGCATATGTAGATGGAAATATTCAAGTGTGCGTACTGACCAGAGCTGAGCAGCTTCCTCATGCGCAGATAGCTGATGGTCAGCCTCATGATGGAGGCTTTGTCCAGGTGGGAGGTGACATTGTGTGGCAGGGGGAGCTGGTGTGCTAACTCGTAGAACACCTCAGACTCCTTTCCCCTGCGAGATCGCGCTGCATCCCTGGACTTCTCCTTCCTGCGCTCCGAGCTCACCCTGAAAAGATAAGGAAGGACCGTGTTTTGTTACTTTGACTAGGTGTTTGACAAGAGAGACCTCCTGCGCTAGTGCTTGAGGGTAGCAGAAAGGTCAACATACTTTAAATCTCTCATTTGAATTGCGTCAAAACATGCAACGTCAGAGGCCAGAAAGATAGTTACAATCTGACTGGCTGGTAAAAGGGGTGTAGACATGCTGTGACAGACACAGTTACAACCCTTGGATTCCAGCCAACGGTGATAAATGTTGTGGTGTTAGACAGTTTTCAGATTTCCCAACATAAACTTTTCGGCACACTACAAGGAACAAAACTACACAAACAAGCCATAAAGCACCGTAACTGTTCTTACAAGCAAGCAAGGCCAGGATCTGGACAATAAACAGCTCTTGGGCAGAAAAAAGCCTCTTTCCCGATAAATAGGTCATCATGAAAAAGCTTTTTGCTAAAATGAGCCTCTACCTCATCATAATTTCTAAAGCAGCCTATCTATTGCCCTTGGGACCGCTGCCTATTCTGGCACTGCCAAGTTCAACTCCCACACATTTAACAAATGTTTCAGTTCACTGAAATAACGGCGGTCTGCAAAAACAAGCAAAGCTCCTGGCAACAAAGAGCAACAAAGTAAAGCGCCCTCTGTAACAAAAGCCACCACCTTCAGGTGTTTGTTCACGGTTTACCGATGTGGAAAAATGCTCATTGTTTACAAAAGCTGACACTTCAGGGAAATGGATTAAAATGCTGATAAACTTGTCTTTTCCTAATTCTAGGATTTCACAGAAAACTATCTTGAAGTGGCTTTAAGCAGAACGTTAAAAAACCATCAGAAATCCTCAAAAGATAATTCAACAAAAACGCACATCTTTTTATACGTTCATCAGGTCAGCTGACAGAAGATGTTAAGCCTCAAACAAGCTTGAAACTAGACATGGAAGCATCAAGGAACTGGATTTAGACAACGTTTGCAATAAAAGCGCAAACACGTCATTGTCTGAAAAACAGCAGTCCGTGTGGAGGGAGTCAAAGGTGTTCTTCTGTTAAATTTGTTCAGAAGCATCTGAGAATTAATGTTGCATTGGACAGTTACATTGTGTTGCATTGGACGGTTACATTTACAGTTACACAATATGAAATTTCCTAATGCATCTTGGGCAGCTGGGGGTCAAGATCCATCAGAGCTTCATTGTAGTGTTAGTTCATCTACGTGCATTGTCATCAAAAGAGGCAAAATAACTCTTTCCATTTTCAATTATAAACCATTAATGGCCAAGCAACAATAACACAGTGTAAACACCACTCGTCTCAAACTATTTATACAGTTAACAGCTCCCTATGAAATATAATGCTTTCAACGCATTGAAACGTTCCCACTTTTCTCAAAGTTAAAACAGTGCCATTTTTCTGGCATGCATACAACTATAATGTCACCTGGTTGATGTTTTATTTCTCTTTCCTTTATTTACATATGTGGCCTAGAGGTGATAAAAAAAGTTATACAACGCAGACAGACTGTTACTTTTATGTCATGTTAGTTGGATTCCGTTAATGATTATGTATTTTACTGCAATAAACAGCAGTGTCATTTTTCTTTTCTATACTAAAACGCATTAGGGGAAGCAGATAAATGCATTTATAATAAGCTTTAAAAAAAATTCTGAATCAAAAATGGCTTCTGAATTAAACTGAATACCTACAGATACAAACACACAACTAATGCACAAAGTGATGCAGATTTAGGCCTACATACTTTCGTCCTTCATAATTTAAATGACCAATGAGATCTCCATGCAACTGGCAACAAATCTATATATTCCCCATCTAGGATCTCCAAGGTCAAAGCAGCAACGAGAAACAATGAGTAGGCATTGTGTCAACCGCCAACGCCAAAGCAACACAAAGAAGGGAAAACGGTTAAGACAGCCTAGTGCCCTAGCAGGAAAAAACAGCATCTTCAGACAGACGGCGTCCTAAATGCGCCCACCCTCCCCATCAAAGTATTTTCTGAAGCAAAGCGGAAATCATTTGGCCAGAAAGAGAGGAAAACCCTTGTGCACAGGGAATGTTAACACACGCATTTCATTGTGGATTTCAGCTTGTTTGAGTCTGTGCATGCCGGTACATTGTCATCTTATGTAAGCTCCATATATGGACTGCTCAATAATATATGTCTACATTATTGACTCTATTCAGGGTAGCTGGAAGGCCCCTTTAGCTAAGGGGAACTTTTTACTTAAATTCTTACAGGAACACTCCACTTTTTTGAAAATAGGCTCATTTTCCAACTCCCCTACTATTCTATTCCAGTCTTTCAATTTCAAAATTTAAATTTTAATTAAAAGTGTTACTTGCAGTTTCTTTGTAATTTTTGAAATTTGCCAGCAATGTCTAGTTGAAAATTGTTTCATAACAAAAAAAAGGCAGTGCATGTGTGAATTTGTGAGGCCATTCATTTATCTAAATGTATTGTTACATAGATGTTAGTGACATTTATAGTGGTGGTGCATTTAACTTTTTTGTTTATTTTTCTCTCGCTGTTTTTGAACATCTTTCCACAAATTGATGCATTTTAGGAAAGCATCAAAAGTAACAAATTAGTCCAACTTTTTAAAACACTTTGGTTCTATTCCAATCTGTTACATTTAAATGCAAAAATGCATTTAACAAACATAAATGCATCCAATTGGGATGAGAGGAAGCCAAAAAGCAAACCCCAGACTATTATTCGACACTGAAGATATATATTTTTGCATGCGCTGACTGCTTGATATGCATATATGATATATAATGCGCAAAGGCAAAATGTAGCGAATTATCTAATGGTTGATATTTATATCAAAGTTAATACATTTGCACATTATTTACACTTTGAACATTAAATATTTTTCCAGCTAATTTCGAGAATAATTACAGTCAAACATTATGATATACTGTTATATTTGTTATTCAGAAGTACTCACGCCATGATGTAAGATTTGTCATAGTGTCTAATCCTTCCACCTAAGAAGGCTTTTAAACCACTAAAAAATTAATTGGTTGACTATTTATAACTCAATAATATTGATAACTAAAATCGACACAGGTCTAAAAGTAGGCCTGTTTCACAACATGATACCCAATGTAACTGGATTCATATAGGACACACGCAAGACCCTGAAACACAATGACAGTATCAATAGACTTCCTTTTGACACAAGGCTTATGATAACACCTCTAAAGAGGAAAACATAACAAGAGGGCCACATTTCAGCATTCAAACTCATTTAGGTTTTTGCCACAAGACTGGGAAGGAAGTTGCTTTGACGTCAATGCTTAGAGTGATTAAGACTTGAGAGAAGAGATGCAAAAAGCATGTAGCAGCTTGAACTTGGATGCCAACCAAAATAATGTCAGAGGAAAATATTGCCACTGAAAACAAGGTATTACTTACTTTAAACAGGTTCTAAACTGAAATCCTATCACACAGTATTGGTATAACTACAAATAAAAAATGAGATTAAAATCTAGGTAGGATTATTATAGTCCAGGGTCAAAACTGACCTTGGATTCAATTCAACCAAAGAACACACTAAATAAATTTAAAAAATCTGTTAAAACAGCAAACCATTTTTAAAAACATTTTAAACTTTAGAACTTGGAAAGGTACTTCCTCTGCATGCTTCCCTGAAGCTCAAACAATAGAAATGAACAAGCTAAAACTAATAAACATGTCCACTTTCAATGCAGCGTAAGCTTCTTTGGATAAAGGTCTCTGCGCCAAAAGCTTAAATGTAATTACCATCAGAGAGTAGTTAAGAAACTATTAAATAAATCCTATCCAAAAAGTTTTTATTTCAGGTCTGTGTCACCAGTTCTTGTGCTTTTACTAAATCCAAAAGGCCAACTGTCCTGCAAATTCCACAAGACTTTGCATGTTCACAACCCCAAATGAGAACTCACAAAATATTCAAGAAAAACATGATAGGTTAAGCAGCAATTCCAACAACGAAATGTGCCAAAATGACCTGTAGCTAACATACAGGCCTAAATGGTGACACACTGGATCTTATGCCTGTGCAATCCTTCTTGTAAATTCACTAGTACAGAAAAACCAGGCAACATTTTTCAGTCTTAGCAATACCAACACTTATTTCCATCTCATCTCATCTGAGCCCACACTGATGACAGGTCTGACAAAGAATAACCCACTGTCAGCAAAATCCAAAAATGAATTCCTGCTTCCAGTCCATTATCCACAAAATATGCCAGACTGGCTGAGTTAAAGTAAATTGTGGGGTCAAGTGGTCTGAGGGGTAAAGAAGGGACCCTATGACCAGCTCATGGCTCTTTTTATCTTAGAAAATAAACTGCATAAAACATTCAGGAACGAATACAGTGCAAAATATCAGAATAAAAAGTACACAATTAGTATCCACTGAGCAGAGATTATGCCATTTACTTTCTCCTCTGTTGTAATAGACTTGCATCTGTTTGAGCAGTATACAAAAAGCATTTATTTATGTTTAATATAAGCATTTGACATTCACGCTCAAATATATGTGCCTATATAAACACCGTGTTCACACCTTCTTATGAGAACTTAATTATGTCTACACTATTATAAACTGTTTATAACCGTTAAAGTAATAAATCAGGGGAAGTTTAAGTGAGCATGCAGCTAACGTAGTTTTGTTAGCTTCCTTCCACAGACAGAGACTAGACAATCTGTTACCTCAAAAAAACACAAATAATGCGTTACAAAGCAACAAATATGAGTCTTTAAATTTTTAAAAATAACATTTAATGGTTATTTGGAGACAAATAGCCGGCATGAGCGCTTTAAACTTGCTCTTAGTTGTTTAGATAGCCATCCAGCACAAAATGGCGACACGTTTTGTGTGACGGTGGAGGAATATCTTTCGGCCTGATTACTAAACTAAACATAACAAATTCCGCTCCGCAGACCACCTTCTTTGACAGAGACCCTGGGCTCCCTACCTTTTCTTTTCAGTGACAACTCCAGTATCCATTCCTGGGTGAAACCACTCAGAATGTGTTAGGTTTTTCCAAACCGCGAGGCCAGAAAAATCAAGGACGTGGCCACCTCTCGCTAACAAATAAAAATGTGTTTACGAAAAAAAACGAGCAGACGCGCTAAAAACGATGCGATATTTGTCCGGTGTGGTGTGTTGAAACGTCTGAATGGTAGAGATCAAGCCTCCGGTTCGCTGAAGGTCAGATCATTTGTCCGGCACGGGTCGGTGCAGCTTCTAGTCGGTACAAAGAGTTAACCGAGTCTGCTCTGCGCTATACTACTCTCTCTGTGGCCCGCGCGCTCACGAGGAGCTGACGGGAGCGAGCATAGTCATATGAACACAGAAAGCGGTGTCGCACTCAAAAAAAGACATTCACCGAACCAGTCCAAACAGCACGGTGTGGTGTAACCAGCACTATTGATCTCACTACAGATGCAGTCAATTCAAATTACTTGCCTGTCCCACTACCATCTATCCTTTATTATCTAAGCTTTTTTATTCTCATTTGGTGAATACTGTGTACCAGTAATTGGAGTTAAAAATATAAAGCCTGTTATTTCATTATTCGTATTATTTAAATTATAATAAGGATTAGGTAATTGAGGACAATTATTTTACAAAATAATTTCACCAGCCACCTTGTCAAACAAGAGCAACTCCTAATCAGAAAGAAGACCTTTAGCATTTACTAGCAACCTTCCAGAACACACTAGAATCAACCAGCAACCAGAGCACCCAAACTCCTAGCAACTAGCCAGAGCTTCTTAGCAGCCGGTGAAAATAACCTAGCAACTCACCAAAACCCCATACCAACCATCAAACAACCCTATTTGTTTAACCACATCCGGGTAACCAACCAGCAACACACTCTGCAACCACCAAGCAATGGCCATGGTAGTCTATCTGCAGTGTGTAAAAACTTAACACTTTAAAATTACCTATTTAAAAAAGTTAGATCAAACTCTGTCAAGCCATCATCAAAAACCGTCTCAGTAAACCTTAGACTTATTTAGTCTAAAAATCTAAGGCGGCTGTGAAAACAAATTTGCATTATTTATCTTATTTGATCTTTCACTTAAAATTGTTTACAAAAATTCTCATCTTTCATTGAAGTAAAACAATTGAAAGTGTGGAGAAAATCTCATGATGAAATAAATGTTTTCTCCAATTAATAGGCTACAGTTATTGGCACCCCTAGAAAATGTAATAAGTAAAATATCTCTGAAGTATATTACCATTCATATTTAAAAAAAAAAAATTAGCACACCAGGGTGACTAGGACCATGAAATTGGCAAGCCATGACTTCCTGTTCAATATGATTGTAAATATGAGGAACACAAAGAGCAAATTCAGATAATCATCCATCACAAGGAGTAAAACCAAATAATATAGTTCTGATGTGTAGAACAAGATTGTTGAGCTTCACAAAATAGAAAGTGGCTGTAAAAAAGAGTTAAAGCATTGAAAATGCCCATTTCCACCATCAGAACAATAATAGATAAGTTCCAATCAACTAAAGATGTTATAAATCTGCCTGGAAGAGGACATGTGTCTTTTTCATTCTAATGCACGATGAGGAAGAGAGTTTGAATGGCCAAATACTCTCCAAGGACTACAGCTGGAGAACTGTAGAGGTTAGTTGAAATTTGGCATCAGATACCTTTAAAAAAAAACAACAACATCAACAACATCACCACATGTTGGTCGGGAGAGTTTCACCAAAAATTATCCTTGCTCATCCAAAAACAATCTCCAGCATATTCAGTTTTCAAACACGACTGGAACTAGTGGTGCTGGCTTCTATGGTCAGACGATACTGACCAGATGGGTTTAGTACAAACAGGGATAAAAAGTACCCATTGCCCACGGCTAAATATTCTGCTGGATCTATAATATTGTGGGCCTGTTTTTCTGCTGGAGGTCCTGGACATCTTGTTCAGATACACGGCATCATGGATTCAATCAAATACCAACAAAGTAAAACTCTAAACCTGACACCATAGGCATCTTATAATAGACAGTGGTTTGATCTTCCATCAAGACAATAATCCAAAACAAACATCCAAATCAACACAAAAAATGGGTTACTGAGCACAAATTGAAGCTTTTTCCATGGCTTTCCCAGTCCTCTGACCTGAACCCTATAGAAAATGAGAGGGGTGAACTGAAGAGAAGAAGCACAAACATGGAGCTGTGAATTTGAAGGATCCATTTTGCATGAAGGAATGGTCTCTGATTGTTATGTGGAGGGGTTGGGATGAACTCAGATGCAGACAGGATGTAACAACACTGATCTCCTGTCAAGTGTTCTCCAAACTCATCAGGCATTATAGGAGAAAACTAGGAACTGTTTTAATGGGAAAAGGATGTTGCAGTAATTTGGTACCAATAATTGTGGCCAATATGAACTAGAGAAAGCATTTATTTCACAATGAGATTTTCACCACACTTTCAATTGTTTTACTTCAGTACTGGCTTAGAATTTTGTACATTTTTGGACTGAAAGATCAAAAAGATCAACAATGCAGATTTATTTTCATAGCTGCCTTTGATCATATTTAAGCGTGCCAATATTATTGGAGGGCACTGTATTTATTGGTCTTAGTGTGTCTTAACTTTGGCCAATTTTATGGTTGAATAGGGAAGTGGCTGGTGTTGCTGACATTTTCAGCAGAATTTCAGCAGTATTGGTTTTCTGTTCCTTCCTGCTGGTATGACCTCGTTTGCCCTTAACAGATATTTTTTTTTCAGCACCATAAAGCTAAATTATATATTCAGGTTTCAGTAGGTTTTTATACACATATGTAAATGCACATATTTAACCCACAAATCAGTAAAATTCTCTTCAAGATAAAATTGCTCCAGTATTCTATAAAAAATAAACAACCTATAAGTTGTAAGCTGTTGTTTATAAGCCATGTGCCAATGGATACAGCAACATTAGGGTTAACTGTCAGATGCAGCCAAGGCCATATTTAAGGTTTCTGCTGATGTGGAGGCAGTGATTGTCATTGACTCATGGTGACCACTGACAGATATAACTCCAAATAGATGGACAAGGTTGAAACAAATTAAACTTACAAATTTGTAAAGTGGAAAGCACATGACTGGAAACAAATAGTTAATATCCATGGAGAAGTTCTTTGAAGAAAAAAAAAATCAGACTGATGAAACTAACAGCAACCAAACAATAGAAAACAGTTGTTCCCTGTCAGTCAGTTGACTTCCATGGAGGTTAGAAGTTTAAGGAAATAGACTTGTACAATATACTTGCTATGGTGTCATACAAGAGCCTTACTGTATAAAGAATGATAAATGTTCTTAATCCAGATATGAAAGGGAAGATTTTAAAGGCTCCAAAAATAGGCAGTTGCTTGCAGCCCAAGACCCAAATTACAGACTATCAGGGTCTGAGTCAAATATGGCAAGGGAGGAAACTGAGGAAATAATGAATGATATAATGCCATATATGAACCATCCTGTTCTAAAAATATCATCAAAGTACGTCCATCTCTGAGATCAAGCAAATCAAAAAGAATAATTTCTTTCCCAGTTGGGACTGAAGAGTCCACAGCTGATATCATGATTCATCAGGAGTGTTTTTCCATGGAGCACCGCAGAGCAGGACATCTGCTAATTTCAACTCCAAACTCACATGTTCCCAACAAGCCACTGGGTCCAAAATGTTTCTTTTTAATAGTTAATAATGTGACCACTACTACTGATGGTGGAAAAGTGAACAGACAAACTCTCCTGGAAGAGTGTAGGATACAGAAAAGCACCTAAATATAATTAGAAGAGACTCAGAAACACATCAATTCCAGTAAGTGCTTACTTTGCTTGCCAAGACCATTATTTTTGAATTTGAACCGCTAAAATAAATGCAGCACCTTTGGCACATTTTTGAAGGAACCCAATGAACTTCTCAGCAGTGCTGACTCAATGAATGGTTTGAGTCATGAAGACACCTCCCAACCAGACATGGCTGGTTTTTGGCAGTTTAACACCACAAACCTAACTGGGAAAATCACCAGAGCACCTGAGAACACAACATCACTGAGGATTCAGAAGGGAGAGTATTTCATCATTTTATCAACTTCTTCTGGAAACAATATCAAAATATTCTGTAATGGTGAGAAACTACAAGTAAAAGCGGCCAATCTGTAAATGTGAAAATATCAATATGTCACAAGTTTAGCCGCAAGAAGTAAATATGCACGTTAACATGATTTTAGTCTTCAGAAATCATCTTTTCTATGTGAAGTTGTTTTTAGTTCAATTTTACAACTTACAATTATCATACAATTTAATAGAACAGCTTTTCTGCTCAGTTTTAAAAGAGGAATTAACATGCTTTTATAAAATATGAGTAAATGATATTTTAAGTGCCTCCAAGAATTTTTTCTTTCTGTTTTAAGAAAATGAATAGAAAGCATTTTTTTCCTGGTATTATGCCTCAAATTCTGTCTATTGATTCTAACGTGTATTAAACCCACAATAGTCCCTGAATCAGGTGTAAGTATTTTTTACTAATACCAAAAATCAGTTACTTGATAATAAATAAGCAGATCATTCTTCATCATCTCTAAAACAACTTTGTCATTATTTATCTCTCTATTACTGCTAATTGTCTGCCAGAAAAATGCCAACTGAGATTACAACTGGTTTGGGGCAAGTGTGTAAAAAACCCTTATTGGGTAATGCCACTTTTAAAACAAGAGAATGCTTGAATAGAAAACAATAAGCACTACAACCAAATTTCCAGACATGTAATTCAAGCACAAAACAAATCAATAGAAAATAAAAAAAGACTGTTTTTTATTCCAACTGATTAAGCTTAAGAGGTGAGCTGGCTAAGACCTCAAGTTAAATATTTTATGCTCATAAAAGCGTCTTAACCCCATTAACAGTGTGCAGCAGTAGTTGATGGAGTACTATCAGTGTATAAAGGCTGCTTCAAATACTGGGTAAGTTCGTGAGAACAACAAATGAATCAAGGGTAATAAATTATTCATGGAGGATTTCCACATCTACAGAGAAATGTGACATGACCGCAGCTCTGTTTGTCCTTTGAGGTGTAAAGGATATGTTTTTTTGTTTTTCTTTTCTCATGAAAGTTTTATGATTCTATCTCACGCCACAAGTCCCAATTTTCATTATTCAATGAACTGGACAGGTGATGTGTGTTGTCACATGTGCTTTAGGTAAACCGAAATTGTCTCTTATAGCCTGTTACAAAAGGATTCTCCAAGTTCATAATTTAGACTTTAGTTAGAATTACTTTACAACACAACACATCACATAACTTAACAACACATTACACTGTAATAACAGCTCAATGTAAGTTACATCAATTTGTGTCCATGCTTACTAAAGCTGGAAGACAAAGCACTTGCCAACATATGCTTGTAAAAAATGTGACAGACTTTGTATACATTTATGCAGATAAAAACATTTCAAAACGCATCAGTTCAGGAGATTGTTATTGTCTTCCTGTCATTGTCTTTACAAATAATCCTTTAGTCTGGGTGGTCCTGTGGAGTATATTGTATTGCTTTCTTCGAGTCTGAATCTTTTCCATATTTCTTGACAGACTTGGCAAAAAGTTCACTAGTTCGCTAGAAGGAGTTCATTAGGGAAAGTAACATATAATCTATGTATGTAACATAAATAAATCACAGCTGATGTTAGTGCCGTCGCAGCTCTGGAGCTGTGTAGGTGAAGTCTTTAAAATCGTCCTGGTGGACAGGAAAGAAACTGTCCTCGATGGGTGTAAGACAGGGTTCCTCTTGAGTGAAGTCAGGGTCAAAATTTTTCACATCCTCAATAGAATCCTACAAAACAAAACAAAACATTATTTTGGACCAATATTTAATTAATCAGTTATCAGTTCTTTTATGTTTATCAGTGTACTGATAAATGCCACCATTTGGAGGATCTATAAAGAATAGAGTTCACTTTTTATTTATACATTTATTTATTTGTTATATAATTTATTTAACATTTTCTACACACACACACACACAAACATATATATATATATATATATATATATATATATATATATATATATATATGAAATACATGAAAAATTCCTAAATGTTTGCTTAAATAAAATGTAATAATAAATAATAAAGTAAATAATAAAATTTACAACAACAACAACAATAACAACATTAATATTAATAATAAAAGATAACTTAGTCTATTGTTATGAATAATATTGAACTAATTGTAATTTATACTGTGTTTAATTGTAGTAGTTGAATGAGAATACATTATTTTATCCAGTAAATTAAAATGAAATTATATAAAAGCAATCAGTAAATAAAAAAAGGTCCTGCATATTCAATATAAATACAATCTCTATCAGTATTAATCATAAATGGCACAATACAAATATCGCACAATGCACACAGTATAAAACAGAAGTGGTGATGGAGGCTTACTATTCGAGGAGTGAAAGGTGGTGTGATCTCTCGTCTGTTCAGCTTCTCCCAGTCCAGTCCTGCGAAGAACGGGTGTGAGGTGATGGCCTCTTCTCCTCCATCTCTATCCATGCAGCCCAGCCGACACGCTGGGTCTCTGCTGAGTAACTGAGTAGAGAGTGAACAGACATCTTCATCATCCTGAACGCAGTGTGTTTGAAAAGTGCACTTGAACTAAAGTATCGTTTAAATAAATGTCAACTGTTTTTTTTTTATGCAAGAACTATATGACTATATTTTAACTCCAATAAGTCTGAGTACCTTTAACAACATGACAAATACGAAATTTGAAATGAGAAGTGATATTTTTTTAAGAATCACTGGGAAAATACAACTTTGCCTTTTTACACTTTCACAATAGTCTAGAAAGTTTACTGGCCACAATACTGCACAGATCACTGACTTAAGCTCTTGGAAACATTCCCAGAGTTATTAGGGATTTCACTCCTCTAATGCAAGAAGACCTCTACTCAGTCACGTGACGTTAATCCTTCTACCATGACACAGCTCTTTAACCCTTCATGGGGCACAATGGAGCTTATGTAATGACGCACAAAGGACAGGGACAGTCTGTGATCCTGACATCCTGGGTCTTTGGAGGGATGAATCGGCAGCCCACGGGGTTTGCTCCCCGCAGCAGATTAGTCTCATGTTTACTGGTGCTTATATAGGAACAGTTGGCCAAAACCCACAGAAAAGACTCTCGGCTGCATTAGCCAAGAAACATGTTCACTTGGAGCTCTTAAATGAAGCTAGTTTTGAGTTTGTTTTCTTGTGAGAAAAGCTGAGAAAGTCATGTTTCGGCATGAAGACCATTGAGTAGTTTTGATTTAAATGTTTTGGCAATGAGTGATCAAAACAGAAGAGGAAGAGAGTTGTTAAATGAGACGTCACTGCCAGGAAAGTCACAGATTTCCCAACGAAACACTGGGGTTGTGTCCTTAGTGTTAAAGTAAAGCAGTTTGTCTAGTAAAAGTCAGACAAATGTACTTGCTATGCAAAACAATGGATTTCATTAAAGGGACATCAGTGAGTGTTTTACATATGAAGTTATAATCTAGCTACAAGTCTTTTTTGTCTGTGCTGAGCTGCAGTCTTCATTGCTCTGGTTTTATTTTAATTTTGCATTTGCACTTTGCCAAACAGTCGTGGTCCATACAGCTTCACACACAGTTAATGACATGTAGTCATAGACTACAAGATGAGGAGATTATTTTATTTCTGTGGAGACATAATGTAGGATATAAAATGATAAGGCTAAATACATGACAGATACCTCTGTCTTTTAAAATCCAATGCTGGATGAAGCCGAGCTGCAATTACTTTTTTAAGACATTTTGTTGAGCCAAACTGTCTTAATCTGACTGATTAAACAAATTAAACTTTTAAAGTGCATGTAAACAACCTTTGCTTAATCTGTCTGATATTTTGACTGTAGATCTAGACTCACTCCTCTAAGTATGTCCTCTGCCTCGTTGCTGAGCCAAGATGAATAAATGATCTCATCTTTGAGAATGCACTCAAACAGCTCGTCCTCAGTCTCTGCTTCAAATGGAGCATGACCTGACAGCATCTCGTAAAGCAGCACCCCCAGAGCCCACCAGTCCACTGAAACACCATACGGCTCCTCCAGGATGATCTGAGGGAGACACAACATAAAACAAGCTGTACAGGAAGAGAACACACTCACCATCTTCTTTTAAATGATCTTTTAGTGATGCTCACCTCAGGTGCAATATAATCGGGAGTCCCACAGAAGGTATTAGTGAGTTTGCCTTCACGTATATCCTCTTTGCACATGCCAAAATCTGCCAGTTTACAGTGGCCATCTCTGTCTAGGAGAATGTTGTCCAGTTTGAGGTCCCTTTGATAGAAAAACAAAACAGAATGACATTTTTAGTAAGTGATCTTACATTTCTACAAAATGTACTATTTTAAATCAAACTAAAGTAAGATTACTGAAACGAAAAACTGAAATGGAAATGAAAACTGGAAATATAATAATATAAAACTAATTTGAAATACTACAATGATATGAATAAAATAACACTGGGTGTACCCATCAAATAAAATATTTGATAATAATTTGACATATTTTCCTTGCACCTTGGACACACAAGAGTACAGGTATTAAATATATTATATTTTATTATTTATTTATTTAAAAAATCAACTATTATTCATCCATAAATACATATTTAATCTGTGTAATTACTCTGAATTTATTTAAACATGTAAAAATGCATTCTATGCAGCAGATGACAGTCTTAATTGTAGCTAAAATCAATTATTAAATACTTCAAATAGCCAAAATATTTGATTAATGTTGAATAAATGGACTGAAAGATTTGTTTAATTTTATGAATGGCAGGTACAGTATTACAACTCGTGTGCCTACGCATTAAGTCATCAATAACATGTGGAACAGCCGGTAGTAGCACAAAAATGTAAACAGAATATTGCAAACACATCATGGTAAATAACAAACGGGGTTCACAGAGTTCAAATAGTACTGTCTGACAAACAATGACAAAATGAGCGTGTGGTGCAAATGCTTGCATGCTTGCATAGCATTTGCACAAGGGTGAAGAGTAATCAGCACAAGAAGCAGGATTCAGTCTCCTGTCATCAGATACGGAGAAGCATACTGATCCCGTGGAAAAGACAGTGACGGAACATAAACTGGACTAACAGCCTGTAGTGGTTAAAGTTTCCCAAGGAAATTCGGTCTGATTTCAGTAGAACACAATTAACAGAGGAGACACTGAGAGGTGACCTCTTTACTATGCTGTTAAAAGCGCGTGCCACATTACCTAGTAAACAACAAAGAACAGAGTATTTTAAACCAAACACTCTGATTCCATCACTCACTACTTCATTCACTCAGGGTATTACCATAGCTTGGAAAGAAAATCAATATACATTGTGTTTTGGTCATATTAAGAAGCACATTTGCTTTCAACATTGATTATAAAAAAAGTCTCTTGAATGGCAAATCAGCATATTAGGGTGATTTCTGAAGGATGATGGAAATCCAGCTAAATAAATTATATTTTAAAATATTTGTGTCTTCTTGTTTCATCTCAAACAATTTGTAAAAAAGGTTATTCTTGTTTTATGAATGAAGTAAATGTCACAAATGGAAGAGAGGGATAATGTCAAGAAAATTAAAAAGATATCTTAACTTGCTGTAATTTCAGGCCTAATGAACAAGAACAGAGACATGCGGAGCGTCACGCTCGCAGTGTCGGAGAGTTGGCGCAGGCAAAAGTAACAGCGTGGCAGACTCACCAGCCTGGCCATCAACCACAGAGAGCTGGCAGAACTATTTCAAGCCCTGTAAAAATGGACAAGTCTCACTTCTGCCCAACCATCAGTGACGTAACCACATACTTTCTTCTCTACGTAAGGTCTCTTGCAATGTTGCAACAAAAGTCTTCAAGCACCAGCTATTATAATAAAAAATAAATGCTTTTCTGGGGATGATAGCATTGTGGTTAGTGTGCTCACAGTTTGGTTCCCATCCCACCCCCCTCACTTCACCCAGTGCTTCCCTGTCTGCTCCCTACTGTTCTGTCAAATAAAGGAAAAAGCCCATAAATATAACTTAAAAATATATATATTTTATCAATGAAAGGAATAGTTCACCAAAAAACGAAAATGTACTAATTTACTCAACCTCCGGCCATCCTAGAATTAGATGAGTTTGTTTCTTCATTGGATTAGGAGAAATGTATAGCTTTACATTATTTGCTCACCAGTAAATCCTCTATAGTGAATGGGTGCCATCAGAATGAAAGTCAAAACAGCTGATAAAAACATTACAATAATCCACAAGTAATTCACACAATTCCAGTCCATTAAATAATGTCTGGCTCAATTACAAGCCCATAATCCATAATAACACTTCTTCCAGAGAAAAAGTACATAACCTGTTGTCCTCTCACAAAAAAAAATCCACTAACATATTTGTTCAGAAAATTGGACTGTGCTTGATCTTTTCATATTTCATTCCGGATTCAAATGGTTTCACTGGAGAAAGCAGTGTATGTTATAGATACAGGAGGACTCTTAAAAAAACATTTGTTTATTGTAAACATAACAGCTTTTCACTTCACAAGATGTTAATTGACTTGAGTTAGTATTGTGATGTTTTTTAACTCTCATTCTGACGGCACCCATTCACTGCAGAGGCTATCCATTCATGAGCAAGTTATGCTAGATTTCCCAAAATCTGTTGAGATGAAGATACAAACTCATCTACATGTACATCTTGGAAGGCCTAAAGAGGAGTACATTTTTAGCAAATTTGAATTTTAGTGTGAACTACACCTTTCATTTAAAAACAAAAACAAAAACAAAAAACAAACCAACAACAGAAAGAGCTTCTTTGATTCCCTTTTGGAAAGCACATGTTACTTAGCAACTCTGAAACAGTTTGAGAGATCAATAAAAACTCTGCATTTGCAGTTTCTTCAAGCCTCCGTGTAGAACCTGCTGAAGTGAGACTAAAACACTAAAGTCATTAATGCACTCCTCGTTTCAGTCATGAACTGTCCGGTATAGTCCAGTCCTCAGATTAGAGAAGAGCCAGATTACATGGCATTAGCAGCCACTAATATAGAATCGAGGGTAAGTAAGGTAAAGAGGAGAGGAACAGCTTGACTCAGAGGTCAAAGAATCGGTGTGTGCTGCTGATTATAAAAGCTGTGTTACAGGTGGTCCCGTAAAATCATGTTGTAATGGCCATGATGAAAATATTTGAATATATATTTGGAATATCTCTGTGCATACTATATTGCACTACGTAACAAACAAAATCATGTGATAAACTCTCTCTCTCTCCCTCCTTCATGCTCCCTGAGTAAACAGCTTATGTAATTATAGCTCCATTGCATGCTGGGCAGGGCTGTAATATCAGATCTGGTCTTCACTCAAAAATGTCCCCACAGTCCTCTTGCACTATTACACAGCCATCTTTCCCAAGACTCTTTATCATTCCCCCCTTAAAGCTTCACTTCACAGAAGCGTTATGATTACCATAAAATAATTAGCTTTAAAGCCCAACAAAAACAAAAGGGAATGTGAAAGTGGCCATAAAAAGGGGCCATACGACTGTATAGATGACAGGGGTTCAGCCAGCGTTCCTCTAAAGGTCCCGCAGGGAAGCTCGTAAATGCCACAAGCCTTATTTGAATGGGAAAGCAGTTTGTCAGATGTGTTTATATTTGGGCTTGGCTCTATTACAGGGGTGATCAGAAAGCTTACTCAGGAAGGCAAAGGTCACGTGATTACAGCCAGGAAGGGCACATTATCCCGCCATGGATAAGGAAGACTTAGCCAGGTGCGGAGACTGTCTGTAAAATCTGACTAAGTGCTTTAGGACATGCGCAGACAAGATTTCACAGGCATGTCAAAGCAAATAACTGAGGGCAGTGGCACTGGAGTGTGAACATTTGCAGTATTTTTAGATGAACATTATGAACTTCTAATACACTTTCTTTTTAAATTAGGGAATTAAATGTTTTGAGCATTGAACTAGTGAGGAAACTATTACATCCAGAGCTAGCTCAAAAGTAATGTAATGACAGGAAATGTGCAATGTTAAAAAAGAATCCTCAGTATTCCTCACCTGTAAATGATGCCTTTGGAGTGAAGGAACATAAGAGCTGAAATGATCTCGGCAGCATAAAACCGTGCTCGTGGCTCGTCAAAACGCCTGCACTTCTGGATGTGGAACATGAGGTCACCACCATTCACAAACTCCATGACAAAGAATAACCGCTCCTGAGAAATGAATAGAACAGGTTAGCATACACATGGAAAAATAACTTGGAAAAACATTTTATAAAAGTAAGGGAATATATTATTGTACTCCTTCCAGTATTTTTAACTACAGTATGTGTTCTTGTGTACTAAAACACAGTGATGCAGTACAAAATACTGCCATTTAAAAGTTTGGGAATAGTAAGGTTTTTAATGTTCTATTTGATCAAAAATACAGAAAGAAAGAAGAAAAAAATTATTTTGTGAAATATGGTTGCGACTGTATAAAAATACTTATTTTTATTTATTTTAATATACTTTAAAATATAATGTATTCCTGTGAAGCAAAGCTGAGTTTTTCATCATGATTACTTCAGTCTTAAATGTCATATGTGACCCTGGACCACAAAAACTTAAGTCTTAAATTTTCCAAAACTGAGATTTACACATCATCTGAAAGCTGATTAAATTATTTTTGTTATGTTATGGTTTGTTATGATAGGACAGGATTTTCGACATAAAAGAAAAATCAATAATTTTGAATTTTGACACTAGCAATGTTTTTTGGCTATTGCTAAAAATATACCCCAGCGACTTAAGACTGCTTTTGTGCTCCAGGGTCACAAATGATCCTTCAGAAATCATTCTAATATGCTGATTTAAAATGAATGTTGGAAACAGTTGTGCGCTTAATATTTGTCTTAGGACCTGTGATACTTTTTTAAGGATTCTTTGATTAATAAAAAATGAAAAAGAACAGTGTTTATTCAAAATATATGTGTTATACGGATAAAAAGTGTTAAAAATGTGTTAAATGAATAAAAAGTGATAGCAAAGACTAATATTGTAAGAAAATATTTCTATTTTGAATAAATGCTTTTAAAAATTGTATTCATCAAGGAATCAAAGAAAAAAGTATCACTGGTTCTAAAAATATTAAGCAGCACAACACAAACCAATAATACATCAGGATATTAGAATCATTTCTGAAGGATCATACGACTGAAGACTGGAGTGATAATGCTGATGAAAATTCAGTGCTGTGTCACAGAAATAAATAATGTTTTAAAGTATATTTAAATAGGAAAACAATATTAGAAATTGCATTAATATTTTTTCAAAATTTCTTTTTCTGTATTTTTCATCAGATATTTACAGCCTTAATGAGAAGAAGAAACTCCATTAAAAACATATCTTACTGATCCCAAATTTTTGAATGGAAGTGTACATATGTCTGTATGTATCTATTTTATTTGAAATATATATAATACATCATGTAAACTACACTGCCTTACAAAAAATTCTAGATTTCAAGATTTTTTTTTTTTAAATAGTATTTTGTCTTTGTTTTCTCACTGAGTTTCCATTTGTTTGATACAGTAAAAAAAATGTCCTTTAACAAATCTCTTTACTGTTACTTCTGATCAATTTAATATGTCCTTGCTGAACAGAAGTATTATTCTCTGTGTAGAGATTTATATGATTTCTTAAAATGTGTATAATGACAGGTATTACACTGACTGTGACCATGGTTTATGCAAACACTTCCTGCGTCCTGGTAAACCAAATCACTTAAAAAAAAACATACAAAACAGTGTGCTTTTTTGTTTGTTTGTTTATATGTTTTTTTGTAAGTTTGTATGTTTTGTGTGAAGGGTAGGTTTAGTGTAAGGGGATAAAAATACAGTTTGTACAGTAAAAAAGCTATTACGCCTGTGTAGAATCCTGTAAACCACATACAAAGATGTATGAGTGTGTGTGTGTGTGTGTGTGTGTGTGTGTGTGTGTGTGTGTGTGAAAGAGAGAGAGAGAGAGAGAGAGAGAGAGAGACCTTGCAAGCCACTAATTACCAAAGTATAAACCCATAATACATTAATTAACATCATGAACACATGAAGGAAAAAAGAAGAATTGAGAAGAGAAAGAAAAAAAGGAGAGAGAAAGAGAGGGAGAGAGATGCAGTGTTGGAGTGTTTGAGGTCAAGAGGCATAAAAATGTGTAAGTCAGCAGAAAGATTGCATCACTTCCCTTTAGCTAGTATCCTCCCACACTTTCACTGAGTTGCTCTGCTATTGCAAAAGACAGGCTACTTCTCCTCAGCAGGAAGTGAATACTGTTCCGCACAATGTCGCTCCAAACAAGAGGCTCCATCTACTGTTTACATTTAATATCGCAATAGTCATCACTCATTTTGATTATTTTTAAAAGATAGGATTTTGTTTTAAATTACCCTTCCAGAAAAGGCAGGAATCTTAATTAAAACAAACTACAGTGTATATATTAATTAATAAGTAACATCTGACATCACTTTCTGCAACTTTTTTGTTACTGAACTGACTGCTATTCAGCTGTCAGATTTTTACCGTCAGGTAACATTCTCAAGAAAAATGCAATCGGGTTTCAGTACACTATAGGTAAAATCCGAGGCATTTCAGGAATTTAAACACATTTTGTTGATATGATGCCAAGGGGTTTTTGTCAAACAGCATTGTGTTTCCTGGTTGAGTGAAGGACATGAAGTGTTTACATTCAACAAAACCTTTTTCCCAGTTTGTCAGTCAACATGGAAATCACCGTAATAGAAATCAGTCTCTACGTCTAGCGTGATTTCATCTCGGCTCACATTACAGATTACCTACGCGATAATATGTAAACACATCTAACACTGCATTGTGTTCACCCCTAACCTAATATGATCGGCATTTGCTCGGGCTGTTTCAGCTGAAGGCTGTTTGAGACACAATTCTAGATTCTTCTATTGTCAAAGAATGTGCCTTTCTAAGAATTAACTTGTATAATTAGGAATCACGTTTAAAGTGCCCTATAAGAAAAAATCTATCTGTAGAAAATAATCTGTAGTAATTTTCTGCTCATACATTATCTGTTCAATTAATTTTAACCCTAAAACGCAACCCAATGAAATGAGTAATTCAGAATATTGGTAACACACCTGTAAAATAATCCTACATATTAACACAATACACTGTACACAGAAGTTGTAATGTCCAGAGCTCAATATTAGCACCTTGAAACTATTTGTGGCCTCTTACCGCGGTCTGAAAGCAGTAGTAGAGCTGTGTAAGAAATGGATGCTGGTGAGCCAGAGTCAGCACTCTCTTCTCAATCATGGTTGCTTCTACATCATCTTCTTGCAGTATGACATCCTTCTTCAGCATTTTTACAGCAAACACCCTGTGGTCACTTTTTAGACGAGCCAACATCACCTACATACATACAATTATAGATTTCTGTGGGTTAAATGTGAGTGTCTGTTTTACAAGTACATTTTTTGCATTAAATACAGGTTTAAAGTGGGGTTTTGTCAGCAATGCCACAGAAAAATTTTCTTCTCTTTTGCATTATAAAAAGGTTCCATGGATGGTTCTTCATGGAACCATCACATTTATTTTTAAGAGTGTACAGCTGAACTGGTGCTGAAATTGACATAGTGAGACTTGATAAGAATCAAATGGCATAAATGGTACTGTGTTTTTATCATAAAAATCTGTCAAATTACTGTTACAATGCTGCAAAACAAATCACTTTTCACCAAAGCAAGAATAGTAATGCACAGTGAGCAAATTTCAAGATTTACAAGTCAATGGTAAACTTTAGTATAGGGACCAATTCTCACTATTAATTAGTTGCTTATTAGCATGCCTATTATTAACATATTAGCTGTTTATTAGAGCTTATAAAGCACATATTCTGCATGACCATATTCTACATCCCTAATTCTGCCTAATACCTAAACCTAACAACTTTCTTACTAACTATTAATAACTATTAATTAAAGGGGTCCTATTATGCTATTTTACAAGGTCTAGATTTTGCTTTGGGGGTGTACTAGAACAGGCTCTCATACGATGTTGTTCGAAAAACATAATTTTTCACATATTTTACATTATTACAACACCTCTCTCCCCAGTCTGGAATGAACGGCTCGAATAGTTTCTGCATCAAATGTAGGCCTGCCTTCTGAAATACAAAATGTGCTGTGATTGGTTAGCTGGGCCAGTGTGTGTTGTGATTGACAGCACTCAGCGCCTGGTCGGGAAATGTCATGCCCCTTACCATAGTCCCCCGCTGCGAGCTTCAGTGTATATACTCCATCAAAATCAAGTCAATTTGAGCACGATTTAAATCCGATGATTGTAACCACTCTAAATTCGTCTGTCTTGGGAAAGAAAGTATCTCCAACATAGTGATAACACTTGCTGCCTTCTCTAGTGCAGCTCAACCAAGGTTCGTCCCATTCGTCGATATTTGTGACAACACAAATCCCGAAAAATATGCATTGTAGTCCAAACGAGTCATTCGTTGTATAGTTTGAAAAGTGATTTCTGTTAAATAAAATATCTTCTTTTGAATTGGACTTTGAGCTTTGTAACTTTGCAGCTCTTTTTATGCTCAAACAGCAAAATTACAGACTAACTCAAGTTGAAAAATGGAAAAAGCATAAAAGCACCCCTTTTAATGAAGGCAAAAAGTCATAGTTAATGGTTTGTTAATGGCGAGAACTGGACCTTAAAATAAAGTGTGACCAAAATTGTTTATAATTTTTCAATGAATTTATTAGTCTGCATTTACATTGCTTACATTTGCTGAATTATATTATCTACTGTCTGTTGCTATGGTTAGCAATATGTCAATTATTGCAATTTTTAAAGTAGATGAGAGGATGCGCGAGCATGCAGAACAATGGAGTCTCAAATCCAGAGTTTGAGCGGTGAGTAAATTCTGACTAATATAAACGCAATGGCCAATCAGTGGTGTACAACAACTATATATTTGATTGGCTACACTGCTCAACACAACAAAAGCATGTTGTAAACAAAACTTTTAATGCTGCCAGAGCACAAGCACAAAAATGCATGGGAGAGGTTGCCAATATCTTATTATCAAAGTCTTAACTGAATTGCTCTTGTTTTCATTTGAGGGTGCCATTCAACTGTGTGAGAAAATAATCATGTTGCATCAGAGAGTGAGAACAGTGGCATTTGCATGAGTTTCACTCTGAGTGCACGAGAGTTAACAGCCCTGCCAGTACGTCTCACCTTGCCAAAGCTGCCTTTCCCCAAAACCTGCAAGAAACTGAAGTCTTCCAGGCCAACTTTAACAGTATCTTCCTCTGACTCTTTAACCATTTGCTGTACGGTTATAATGGAGTTCTGATGCTTTACTCCTGTCATGTGCAGAGAACTCTGAAAAAGTAAGCAGATATGTAAGCAAACACAAATGTGGAGAAATTCTCTGATAAAAAGGAGTCTTTCTGAGACATTTGTTATGACATTACCTTAGACTTTCTTTTAGGAAGTGTATCAAGCAATCCAATCTCTGACAATTTGCTAGCAAGTTCAGCACTGTTCACCCCACAGTTAAGTGCAACATTCTGTTCACAGCGTTTGTGGATGTTCATCTTGCAACCTGGATGAAAACACACCACACAGATGACAACAACAATCTTGCCCCTATTGTATTTCAATGCATTTCAAGTCGAGTAAATATGTGCTTACAAGAGCAATGGAGTCCTTGTTTAGTCAGGCCGTAAAGTAATGATCCGCAGTGGTTACAGTATGTGGGAACTTTATAGTTGTGCTCTCTAAACTGGTGTGGTAGATTGATGCTAAAGCCCTGTCTTTGGCCCTGTACACAAAATAATATGTATGTGGGAAATTGATCCACAAGACAATATGCATTTAAAAACACTGACTCTTACCTCATTTGAATCTTTCTTCATACGTGTACATTCACTAACAACCAAATCATGACACCTCTTGTGAACCACACACGCACACACTAGAATAATGAGGCATAAAAGTGAATGTTGTTAATCCTCGTGCATGAAGTATGTTAAAACACGTGGGGAAATTATTATTCCACTAATATTGGTAAACACACTTACCTTGACACTGATAACCTTGCTTTCCAATAACACCCCTGGGGAATGATTATATACTTTTAATGGCTTGGCATAACACATATTATGTGAGTCTGATCTGTTGATTGTTTTATAAGCATGAAGGTGTGCTTTTAGTGCAAGTCTCACCAGATGAAGTTTTTGCAATGGCAGCAAAAAGTAGGCTGGGGAAGGAAGGTTGCCATAAACTTATGTCCATATACTTGGTGGACCTTTCTTTTCTTCAAAGCTTTTTGCCTTTTTCTTGTAAACTTTTTATGAGGTCTCAGTCCATTCACAGCTTCTTCTGAAATTCATGGCAACACTTACTAAGCACAATTAAATTTCTTACAAAATGAAACACTTTTAACTTAAAAGAGAGCTTGTGTATCATGTTGAAAGACAAAAATAGAAGCAAATATTCCCTTAACCAAACTAAAAGAAAAATGGCACATCAGGTTTCATTCATAGCTTAACTGACTACCATAAATGTTCTAATGAATTAGTAAATTAATTAGTAAACCTTTACAGCAGACAGAAACACATAATCAGCATAATTATATTAAAATCAAATAACCATAATTACACAGAAAATAAATTATTTTTATACAATAATAATTATAATAAACATATATGTTTAAAAAAATGAGAATAAAATAAAAATATCTATAGTTATCAAAAAACAGCTAACCATCTGTAAAGGAGCCGGTGAGAGTGATGGTGATATACACACTCCCCTCGGGTTCCAGTTTCACCTGGAAGAAGAGATACTCAGTGAGATAACACTTTAAAAGCTCTTTAAAAGTACTCTAGGTGCTGACAATATGATAAAATATCAATTATTATTGTATATATATGTTTAAAATATAAATAAACATTTTAAAATGCTTATTTCACAATGCAATTATATCACAAATATAGTTTTAGCCTGAACACATAAATATTTAACATTTTAAATTAAAAATGTACATTTAAAAAAAAAAAAAAAAAAGCACTAGACTTTTGACCTCAGCTGGTGACCCTGACATTACTGTGAAGCTGACACATTTAGATTCATGAAAATGTTTTTAGAGTGCAGGATGTGGCTACTTTGTGATGTGGTCATCACTAAGCATAAAATAAAAATGATGTGAGCTCTTATCACTATGAGTGAACGCTTGTTTGGTTTCATGTATAACATAACATGACATAACCATATTTAACTGCAGCATATTATCAGAGTAGTATCTCTAGCTTGTCACACTAATCTTCTAGGACAGTCTTAGTCATTCTATCTTGCCATCTAAGTCATTCTCTCACTTATTATCATTTAGCTTGCCCTGCAATGTGGGAGGAATTCCTGTAACACGAGGCAAGACGAGGAAAGCAGGACGAGCTGGTTCAGGGAGTAAGGTCCACAGCATGCACCACCAAACACAACAGGCGCTTCAGAGATATCGGAAGGTTTAAACATTGACCCAACCACTTCAATAGTATTTAAAAAACACAACATTTAAAGAGACCAACCCATCATCTGATAAGAAACATAAAAAAAATAAAAATAAAACACTATAACTACTGTAGGTTGCCAGTAAACCACCATGAGAGATGTAAAAATAGCTGTGAAGCCAAAGCAGGGGTTTACCCACAAACCAGCAAATACGTTTGGCAGCTGGCTTTATAATTACACTTCAGACCACGCAACAAAATGGAAATCATAACAAAATGTCAGTTTAAGTTCAGATAACTAGTGCAATTCATTCATGTGGGGAAAGTAAGATGTAAAACACAGGACAGGTAATAAGGGGCGAAGAGAGGAATCCAGCTTGTTTGGTTGAGCAGCATGTCTGCACTGGTGGTATGTGAGTTTGGAAGCAGGTGCCCCACAAACAGAGTGAGAGAACCACATTTGCAAAATAACCAGCACATTTTCTGCAACCTATAGATGCTTTCAACAGCAACAACATAAACAAACATTACTGCCCATGCACCCTTTTGTGGCCCTAACTTCACTTATGGTAGACTTCCAAATAGAATCAATAACAACAGCTAAGTTGTCCCTTTAGAGTAAATTATTTTTCATAACAAGCAAAATAGGTTTGCTGCGTAAATCAGATTTACTGAAAATGCTAATTCATTCTCTGCCAGCAGGAGGTACTTTAAAGCAGGAGAAACAGAGGTTTCCCCAGTAACTGCTGTACACAAAGAAGCACTGAGCTCACAAATGCTGCTTTTTCAGGCATATAACATGCAAGATCAAATGAAAATTACATCAAAAATTTTATAGACTAATTACAGTGATATAAAAACACCCATGCCTCGTTTTGATATTTTAATGTGCAGTAGACCTACGTGCTCATGTTTATTCAATGAAGCCTTTTGGAAAACCGGTCAGTTTTGATATTGGGAGCGCCAAAAAAAGAATAAATGCATGGGAAACACATTCCACAGCACAACCACCTGAGCCCAACTTCAGGCTACTCATCACCTTAACTATAGCCAGACTGATAAACAAACACAGACTAGTTATGGGTCGTTCTTTAATTTTGAATGAATTTTTAATTTGACTCCCGAAGAACGAGTTGTCTCGGGTAGTGATTTGTTCAGTCACGCATGCGAAAATTCTATAGGTTCTGAACTGTAATTAGTCTAGTTCACCTGTTTCAGTCAATGCAGTCTGAGCCGGAAAGAGAATTGATTAGCTCCTCTCTTGACTCTTCGGCTTTTTCAAGTCATTCGCTCATAACGTGACAGACCAATAAGCGTTACCAATGCAGTATAATAATAATGAATATGCACACGTTTGTAAGGAAACTTGGAAAATAATTTCTCCTTCCAATGCTGTCACGTCACTTGACAAAAGGTTTTAATACAGTCTTTTTTTATTTTTTATTATTAAACAATACAAACATTAAAACATTAAGCAGTACACTTAAAATCATAAAGTAAAAAAAAAAAAAAGGTTAAAAAAAGAATGTTGCCAGGGTAAGTCATTTTATACAGTCTTTGGTCAAAGCTCATGGGTGATCAAAGAACAACTTGAAAAATCTGAAGAATCATGAGATGAACTAATCAATTCTCTTTCTGGCTCAGACTGCATAGGTTATCTCAAACCCGAAGACTTGTCAGATAAGATTTGTTCACTTGGCTGAGCGAGACTCAAAGGTACTAGTATGTAAAATGATCTGAACTTCTCATCACTAACACAGACCAGAAGATAACTTAGGGCCAGAGGTGCGTGCCCCCGATGAAACTGTCTGTAATGAAACGGTGACCATGAGGAATATTATAAAACTATAATAGCCATCCAAATGAGGCATAAAGAAAATACTAAAAATAATGGTATCGTGCTTAATGTTCAAATAGTTATGTGTAATTTTTAAACATGTTTTAGCATGAAACATATTAATCGCAAACACCTTCACCATCAGATTTCGAGACTTAAAAAAAAACCTTCACAAGGACTCATTTGATCTGATTTTATCGCATGGGCATTAGGAAAAGCACAACACGAGTGTATCAAACCACACATCACCGGTAACCCTATAGATGCAAGAGAATGTAACGCTTTGAAAGTTTCCATGATGCATGGTGGAGTGCAACATGTGGTTTTGAGCAGAGCATAGTTATTGCACAAATGAAAGCGACAGGACCTTTTTACAAGAACCCTGGTATGCCTGTAGTCAGGAAAGACTAAAAGTGCAAAGAAAAGAGGCCAATTGTTTTTCACATCTCTCTTACTTTGTATTTTGTGTATTTTGTAGCTATATCAAAGTATTTATATCAAAAGTAAAGGATGTGAAATTTGGGGTGAGGGTAGTTGGGGGGATTAACCCTAGCTCGCTGTTTTGCACTTTACAATTATGTTATTATAAATGCATAAATCAATATACCACAAACATATTATCACCAACTGTTTATCATATCAACATTTCCGCCTCAGATTAATTATTATAAAAGCCCTCTAATCTATTGGCCAGCTGCTTAAATAGCCACTACGTCAATGGGATAGTTGTCCAAAAATGTAAATTCTGTCATCATTTAAATTTCTCAACCTCAAGTTGCTCCAATCATGTACAAGTTTGTTTCTTCTGTTGAACACAAAATGTGGTAGGCTATTTTGAAGAATGTTGCTAACCCGAGAGTTGACCGTAGCCATCGACTTCCATAGTGTTTCCCCCCTAATCAATGGAAGTCAATGGCTACCGTCAACTGATCAGCAGAACTGTCATTAATGGGTGTACTATCTCTTTAAGACGGTCTCTTAAAAATTAGTTTGACCAATTAGCAGTTAGCCAAGGGATATTAAATCTTACTATTCTGATTTAAAATTATACCAGTCTATTTTTTACTAGTCTAAGCAGTCGGTTTGTGTAGCCTACACAGTAGAAACTCACCCATCCTTCAAACGTTTGTCTTGTGTTGGACGACGTTATCAACTCCTCAAGCTGGATTGTGTAATTGGCGACAAAATCGTCGTATCCTATAGGAGTGTTATGGAAAACAGCCAGTTCCAGCTCTTTGGCATTTGTGATGTATGGACAGAATTCATCATTGAAGGTCGGTTTGTTGGTCTTCGTTTTTGTGGCGGTCTGTCCAACTTTCAGATTATCAACTTTAACAACGATATAAGGATCCAGGACGGTTTTCTTATGAAAAGTGTGACGAGTTGAAAAAGTTGTTGGTTTTAAATCCACCGCCTCCCTGATACGAAGCCTCATATATCCGTTGAATTTCATATTGGAGCTCCAGAATTTAATATTCAATGTAAAAACCTTCTATGCAGTCATATAGACTAATAAAAAAATGTTTAGCTAACACGAACTCATAATAAAGAACAAAACAACACGTTCCAGGAAACGTAGAAACAAAGCAAGTCTTTTCTCAACATAGTTTAGTAGGCTAAAAACTAAAAGAGCAAACCACAGAGAGCTAAGCTGTCCTCTGCAGGAAATCGTATTCTGTCTCTCTCTCTGTTGATGTGTGTGAAGTACTGTGACAAGCTTTCATGCCTCATTCCGTGTGTGTGCCGTCATCTAGTACAGAAACTATGCAGACAATGCCAGCATAACAAAGACAAAGCCAGTGCTTGGACACACCTGACTCTGTCCTTCCCTTACCAACAGAAGACATGGGAATCCATTCATATTGAATTAATCACTATTAGGGCTAGACTGCAGCATGTTTTTTCTGTCTTTTACTGTACACAGCTACTAGTTTAAATACTGTCAATCAAAACCGAATAGGCTATGATGCTTCATAACACGAACTATGTAACAGGTGCATTACTGTGCGTGTGAGATATTTCCACCGAGATTATCTCTCCCAAGATAACAGAGCTGAGAAAATCGTGTGATGTCCGCTAGAACTGGGGGGAAATGTGAAAGTGAAAGAAAGAAATTATGCCACAAAAAATATTAAAACATAGCACCTGTTTTGCCACCAGCCATGCATAATAAATAATCTATATTATTATGTAGCCTATTTTTAAAAGGTATATTATTGTATGTAATATATTTTCAAGACCAAACTGATGCACGGGAAAGACAATAATTCAATAATTTGATTGAAATAGGGTTGTTATGAAGAAAGGCACTATTACTTTGAACTGCTAAATATAAGTGTTTTCAATTTGTGTGACCACTTCTTGTGACCATATATATATATATATATATATATATATATATATATATATATATATATATATATATATATATATATATATATTAAATAAGCTTGTATTTTAAGATTTCATTTTAATTTGAGTTTATATTTATCTTTTGTCATTTTAATGTTATTATTTTTGTTTAAATATTTCTATTTATCTCTTTAATGCTTATTTAAAATTTAATTAATTTACTTCAACTTAAATTGATTTATTTTAGTTAGTTGTCAAGGCCAAATCTTAAGGTCTTTCTAAGTTAAAGTTTTCATCGAATATTTCAGCATCAACAAAACAAAAGTAGTAGTGCTATGTACAGTTGTCCACAAGAGGGCAGTGTTGCGTAACGCTGAATTGGTATCATGCATTAGGGGATAGTTTCATAAAATGTTTCGGACTAGTGTTACAAGACTAATAATCTTTAATTTGGTTACATAGAAACGTAGATTAGTCTAAGCTAAATCCAAAACAAAAATAAATTGATTACACTTTGGTTAACTGCTAGCTGGCCAGACTTGTATTAAGACACAGAATCTTAAAGGGAAAGTTCGCCCAAAAATGAAAATTCTGTCATCATTTACTCACCCTTTTGCTGTTCCAAACCTTTATAAGTTGCTTTCTTATGTTGAACATAAAATTAGATATTTTGAAGATTGCTGGTAATCAAACAGTTGGTGGTTGTATGGAAGTCGATGACCACCAACTGTTTGATTACCAGCAATCTTCAAAATATGACCTTTTAAAATTATATTGTCGCCATTATCAAATCACAGCTATTATTGCATTTTTAAAATAATTGTCAAGAGAATTATAACAATTACTACAGCAGGCCCAGCTCCACAGGGTGGCCGGGTGGGGTGGGTCTGGCCCAGTCTGGCAACCACCTCCCTAACTCTTCCCCAACCATCCAGCCCTCCTTGTGAAATTACTACTCTTGTGGTTACTGAAACAATAGCTGATGTGTTTATCAAACAGTGGATGGTGCATGTATAGATCTAGTCCATACACAAAGAGCACTAGATGTCACTGCAGCTCAAGAAGTGCCGTCAGTTTAAAAATATGACACCGAATCTTCAAATGTGCACATGTAAATTGTGCTTAGAACCTAAACTAGACATTTTTATCATATAATGCTCAATAAGCATGTGTGTTTACAGTGCAATTTCAAACATTTAAATCAATAAGAAAAAATAAATCAAACTTAATGACATTTTGAAAGCTATGAAGTGTCATTTTTTTCAGAGACACCACAGAAAAATACCTGCTGATGCATTGGAGGAAAAGACCGTGTGAAAGATATGACATTAAACTAACAAACAAAAAATATGAAAGCACAACACCTGCTTTGCCATCACAGCCCTGCAATGTGAATGTCAGCAAGTGGTGCTACTGAGTTTCTATATTGGCAGCTGAACGAGTTAGGCCTCAAACTGTGAATAGCACCTCATTCATCATGCTCCATAAAGAACCCCAGGGAACACGTGCACCATAACCACGCGCATAAAAATAGACACTGCAGATTTAAAAAGCCTCTCTCAAACACTTTCATATACACATCCGGGCATATTGATCTAAGGAATCAACTACAGGTGTCTTAAGTGGCATAAGTGCAGACCGTTCAGACGCTCATGCATGTTTTGTTCTTTTCTTTAATTGTCATTCAACTACAATGACAGCACATTACAATTACATGTCTACAACATAACTGACAAGATAGCTGAGTGTGTCTAGTGGGCCGAAATAATTAATACTACATGTAAAAACTTGTAGCATTGTTAACACTCTGTCCGTTTTATTGCAACAGGCCTGTAATTAGCCCTGCATGTCATTCTTATGTGGACAATGCTGCTTACACTCACCACCTTCAATTTGTTTGAGCAGCATGACAGTAATTTCTGTCACACCACAACCTTTAGGCAATGACTCGCAGCATATCACATTAATAGCGAGCTTCTAATACAAAGTGGTCCCATTTTAAAGTTATCGACCTCTTCTATAAGCTCTTCACAAGGTCACCACAATTCATCTTTGAAGGGAGAAAAACAGCTTGTTAAGGATCCGATTTAGAAAATAATGCGGACACGTGTAACCCAAGCTCCCTGTTGTTCATTCAGATGATTGAGAGTGGCCAATAAAAGCTTCGTCTATTTCTTCGGTTATTCCTTCAAGGGCAAATAAGCCTGTGCAAGTGTACTGTATGTGTGTGTGTGTGTGTGTGTGTGTGTGTGTGTGTGTGTGTGAGAGAGAGAGAGAGAGAGAGAGAGAGAGGCAGAAAATTTGAAATTATTATGAGATTTTTTTGTTCAATCAGTATATATATTTTGCAGAATCCAGGAAAGAGGTTCATGTCTTATGGACTTCTGCTTTTAGGACCCACACATACAAACACATGCACGTACAGTAAGTATGCTGGAAATGGAAACCAGTATTTTAGTAGTGAATTCAGTATCAATATCCAACTTCTAAAGCAAGTGTTTAACTCGATTAAATGTATGCTTTATATCCTGTGTTAGCACACAGCCTAGAACAATGTATAACTGAAAAACTCAAATCCTCCGTATTATTTACCATAATAACTGATGTGGACACTCTTTGCAGGAATGTAAAGCTTGGGATACGCAAGGTCTGCAGGATGACAGACCTATTTTTTAAAGTCTTTACCGTTAGCTACAATTTCCACGCTTGTGAGATGAAGCCATATGCCTGTGACTGGGGAACACGTGGGAAACATTTGCCCACTAAGCTCTAATTCAGCCCAGCTGTGACTGAGGATGAAGCTTCAGCCACTGCTGAATTGATTCTCACCAGAGAGCCAAACGTAATTTTCTAAACCTGGGTCTCAATAATAAGCCTTTCCAGTGGATCCCCCATCCCACAAGCAGTGCTAATCTTAGTCTGGCCTTGCAGTGAGAGTTGGAGCTTGGTTTAGTGTTCTGCATTGGTTTGTTATTAATCGAACTGCAGGTTGCTGCAGTACTGCATAGTTAATATGTGAAATATACAATACATGCTTTATAATAAGGTTAGTTAATGCCATAGCTAATTAAACATTATCTCACGACAAGCAGGACTGCTGTATTGAATATCGCAAGAGCAGTGTGACCAGAAACATAGTAAATAACTAAAATATAGGCCTAACAAAGTGCAGTAAACTGAAAAACTTTTCTTTCTTTTCTTTTTTTTTTTGTTGTTGCTGCAAACCAATTAATTAAAATAGCTAAAGATTACAAAAATAGATTAAAAATACTACGATAACAAATACCTGTTTGCAATATAAAGCAGCACAAAATACTTTTTTTGTACAGTTGAAATAACTGGAAGTGGCCCACACCAAAATGTCTGTGCACACTCGTTAAAAATATGGTGAACAAAACAGTTAAATGAACTAAAAGTTAATATTGAATAACACATTTTAAGCACAATACTGATTACAAACAAAGCCACAGATGAACTGCTGAATATCTGAGTGGCGCATTCCTGAATCCTGAATGAATCAGTGTTTTTAAACGAATCGACTCAATTAATGATTCAAATGATTCACTCGGTCGCCACCTATTGGTGTTACAACGACACCTGTAGAAAGAAACAGAAAAATCCATACTAATAAACCGCAAACTGATAGATAGTGACTGGTGCACAGACAAGCAGAATTACTAGCAAAGGAGCAGGAGCAAGTATATTATTTAATTCTTAAAATTATTTTCTTGTAAAATCTAATCCCGATACGAAAGTTATGTGGATTTGTATTGCTGTATATGCACTAACCAACTTTAAACCTGGTCAGTTCGCCTTTGATCCAGCAAAACCAAATTCTCTGGGAAAACAAACACATCTAATCACTGTCATCTTTAGTCACAATTTATACTACCAGGTTTCAAGATACATATCAACTTCACAAAGTAACAGCTTTTTACTATGAACCCCATGGAAAGGTGCATTCCAGTGACAAATTAGTCACTATTAAGGCAGGTAAGCAAGGTGCCTGTTGATTTGTGGTCAGTAAATTTGGCCAGGAGTGCAAGCCTGAGGGTGAATGGCTATTTCTGGGAAGACTGAGACCTACAGTTGAGGGACATGTCTAAAATAATCTACGAGCTTGCTCCAAAATTAATATTATTCTGAGACCTAATGAGAACACATAATCCAAAAAATACAAATAAATAAATAAAAATAAACAATATAAACAAGACTAATTTTCCGCATCTTTATTCACAGCGTGGGCCAGCAGGTTCAGGAAATCTCTCAGAAAGCCATGAGTATTAGTATCCAGGCCTTGACCGGATGCCCCGGAGCTCAGGGTTCAAGCTTCATCCCGTTTTCCCTCTCCCAGAGCTGAAGATCGACGGGAAGAGAAAGAAAACAATATATGATGCAAGACAGAGTCAGTAAATATAAAACCTAAATCTCCCAGCATTTCTTTTGCATTGTTATATTGTTTAAAATTCACTTTGTTTTCTGTTTTCGAGACCATACACATATTTTCATATTTACATGGCAAATCCCACTCTAAGTATCATCCATGAGCCTAAAGCTTTCACAACACAGCACAGCGTCCCTCAGGGATATTTTACTCCAGGTCTCAGCAAAGGTAATCCCCGGCCTTAGACAACAAGTAGTCCTCTTACACGGTCCCATTCAGAAACAGCCCTCACGCCCTGGCCTCTCCCTTTTTCCCCACCATTGGCAGGCCAGCTGTCACTGTAAACTGAGCCGGGTGGACCCTCGCGAACAGCTCAGCCTCTGCCCAGCTGCCGCCTTGGGATCTTATCAGCCACGGGACCATGCAGCTCAGACAATCTGGACCTGGTTTGTGTTTCAGTGCCATTCAAAATGACCTAAATGACATCAATAACACACTTGTGGTGGAAATGGGTCAAAAAAACATAGACTTGTGTGTTGAAACCCAATGCATATATGCATTTTTAAATAAATTAAGTTTAACAAAAAAAAAATTTGCCTAAATTTTAAACAAAACTTAATATTGTCTCTCAGATTAGATGTAGAGTAAATTAAAAATACAGACATTGGCTCAATAATCGTAAGCAAAAACATGAACACGACCCACAAGGACATTTCTTATCAGAAATTTATTTCAAAACTTACTTACATGACTAGAAGATGGCCTTTCAATATGGATCAATGGCAGTGCACACTGAAAATGACAGACACACACACAAAAAATCATTTTCCAGAATGCTTTAGTATTAGTGCTCGAATGGATTATGCCTTTTTTTCTATTATTGATAAGCATGAAAGTAAAAATGATGCATACTGTGTTCATGACGAAAGCTTTCTTTACTGTTGTAGAGGGCAAAAAGTTTTTAATTGTATATTTTTGGATATGCATTTATTTTTTATATATTTCTAGAGATATATGTTACAACTATTGTCTATGACAACTGTAATATTTTAAAAATGTTTTAATTTTGACATTATTGATATTTTTAATGCTTTCTAACTCTGACTGTAGCACAATAAACAGATAGTTCATCCAAAAAAAAAAAAAATGTCATCATTCACTCACCATGTTGTTACAAATATCTAGTGTGTATTTATCATTTAGGGTGAGTAAATGATGAATTCTCATTTTTGGGTGAACAATCCCTTTAGTTATTTTCATCTATGAACACAGCAAGCTATATTTCCTTCCTTGGATGTGATTATTTGAGTTTATGAACCAAAGTAATGTGCATACAAAAATATCTCATTTCTGGTATTTCTGATTCCTCTAAATGACAGCAATGTCCTGAAGTGATATCAAATTTATAAAACTCTGTGAAGTACAGGTCTTCATCCCAGCATGGAATTCATGACACGCCAGGAGCTCAAACAGCAGCCTCTTAATTAGAACAAATTCCTTCCCTCCAGGCATTCTTGCAATAACAGTGGGACTGTAATTAAACTCAATTAGCTCATCAGCTTTAAAGCAGGTTAAGTGATGTTTACTCAACATGGGCTAGTTGTGTGGCATATGGTAAGCTTGGTAGATGGAAGTGTAGGGGTGGGTTTGTTATTGGATAGTTTGGGACAGGTCTGCAGTTAAGCTATTAGGGATTACCTGGGCTGATGGCGGTCCCGACGGCCCTGAGGGGATGTGAGGGTTGAGAATCCAGAACCCACCCCATACAATCGGCAGGGGGCTTCGCGGTCTCTTCCTTTTGAGAGCGCTCTAACAATGACTAGAGAGAGAAATTCACAATTTTATACAATTATTTATATAATAAATGTATATATACCAATTAATAACAGTAATAACATGTAATTTGGTATATTTTTTAAATAATATTTTATATAAATCTAACAAAAGATATATAAACTGTTTTATTAAAATTATCCTAAAATAATATAAATATAAGACATTTTTAAATATTAAATAATATAATATCATAAAAAATATAATTAAATATTTTTTTTTGTATAAAAAACACAGATATAAAGGATATTAAGTTCTCTCATGGCGTCATTGGTAAACTGCATTTCAGTGTCACTGTGGTTGGTTAAGGGTAGCAGGGTTGCTCTTTTTCTATCCAGGGAACAGTGACAGCTGTGGGGCCAACAGTGGGTCCGAGGTCCCCTGCAGCTGTCTTGTGAGTCTGGGGTGGAATGACTCAGTGGTCCTCCTCTAACTGGACAGATCCGGACCAGCACAACACCTGCTCTTTCTGGCAAAGCATAGTCAGGCCAACCTTATTGTGCAATAATTCCACAGGACAGGCTGGTTGTTGTGCCCTGTGCTTTACGAGACATTACATCTGATTACCTTTATCTGTGCGTCGTTCAAACAGGAACCACAGATGAAGGATTCTTCAGGCAGAGTTATAAGGAAAAAGCAAAAAGAGAAGGATAAGGGATTCTGGGAGTGGAGAGAACAATAAGTTAGAATGCCCTCTGTGCTCCTGAATTTGCAATGTTCAGTATTTTTCTGTTTCTGTTAGTCAGCAAATGAATCATATTATAAATTCTGATGACTGCATACTATCCAACCAGTGTCTTTTTTCCCTCCCTTATTTCAAAGGCCCAAAGGAATTGACTTTGAAGGCTCTTTGGTCATTGGATTTCTTTTCCGTCTTTTTCATTGACCTAACTGAGCTGATTCATCTCCATGTTTCATTATCTACTAGAAGAAGGGCTAGCTTTGGCTAGGTGACATCTTTATGTAGAGTCAGCAGAATGGACTGTAAAGCTTGTGGCCATAGGCTTCTGTTGGGTTCGACAAAGTACAAAGTACAGTCAATATGCTTTAATTTAGCTCCAAAGCACTTTTTTTATTTATATTTTTTTATTATTTGTTGCAATGAAAAGTTGTGAAAATGATAGTAAAGATTTTTAGATGTAATCAATGAGTTTGTCGGCGGTGTCTGAAATGTCATTGGCAATTGGCTATTGCGGATGTACAATCAAAGAACCTCGATCACAACCTCTCCTTGGAGGATGTATGTTATTAGTCTCGTTGACAGACAGGTATTCTGTATGGCTACCATTCGCAAGGGAGTAAGAGGCTTAGCAATGGCTTTTTTGGGATTCGACCCTTGCCAAGTTTGAGGAAGTATGTGTTTAGAGCATTCATAAGGATTGCCCTCTGGAGCTTACTATCATTGACATGTGGGAAGAGAGGGGCTACCATACTGCCCTTCTGAAGGACAACTGAAAGAGTTTGGAGAGAGGGGGAAGAAAATGTTGACAGGGTGATGCAGTAAGACGAGAACAGCATGGCACGGTGTAAATGGAGTTGGCACTGTACTGAGAGAGCAAAGAGATTCACAGTACCAACTAGCTGGCACTTGTTTAGTCAGTAGTCATGGATTAAAGCATCCAGAGCAGCTTAAATACATGCTGAAAATCTCAAATAAACATCCTGACATGTGTTAAATGTGATCTGAGAATTCAGCGTTAATTTAAATATAAACATTATTTAAAATGTAATTAAATATTAGGAAAAAAGCTTGTATTGTTATTTGAGAAACTAATATCTATTTTCTTACTTGATGAATATCAGTTATCTCATACTAGAGAGTTTTTGATGTCCAAATGTGTTTTAGTGACAAATGATGAATAAAATGATTTGTGAGTGCATTAAAAGAAAATAGACAACGGATAAGGCAAGTAGGCCTATGTCTCTTGGGAAATAAACATGCTTCGGTTATGACTCAACAAGCAAACAAAGTACAGAAGAAATAGCTTCAGCAGGATATGAAATCTGGGTTTAATTGTTTAAATAAATCTAAGAAGTATTTTCTTGGAAGTGGGGTTGAATATTTTAGCTTTACCAGACAACAAGAGTTCCCAGACAAGAACTATAAAAACAGTGTAACATTTCACAATAAATTTGATGTTAATTTACAATTAAAATATACTATTGTTAATTGCTAATTTCTAAATAAATAATTTAAATATAAAAAAATAAGTAAAAAAAATAACCAAGATTATTTAATGCGGTAAAATTATTACTCATTTTTATCAGAATACCTAATGCATCAAACAAAGGGTGAATTAAACCCCCTAAGGGTGAATTAGACCCTGTATGCTTCATGTGAAACCGGGGGTTCACCTCATCCAAACCAGACACCAATATAACTGCCAAACAACTGACCTTTGACCTCAAATGACACTAATACTTCCTGTGTTCGTTCCAGCATATCTCCTAGCACAGACTGATGTGAGGGAATTACTGCCAGAGGACACTGAACACATACGATCGAGATGCTGCCGTGAAGGTAAGAAAACTTAAAAGGAGATTATCTTAGAGAGGCCATCAGCGTATTGATTGGCTCAGAAGTTGTTGTTTTTTTCCTCTGTCAGAGATTCAAGGCTATTTCCAGCTCATTGCGGGCGGCTGTCCTTCCTGGTTTGATCCCCAAGGCAACCGATGTGGTCATTCCTTCCAGAAAATGGAGAGCGATGTAACCAAACACCAACAGGGGCCTCAGAAAAAAAAAACAGTGTGTCTGCGTGTGTGTGAGTAGGTGGACATTATGGTTGAAAAGGGGAAAGAAAGTTTTTTAATACCAGAATCTTACACTGTTATGCTTAGCATTGATCAGTAATCATAAATGAATGGTATTTATGTTTTTTTTTTAAATCATTACACAGTATTTAACATTTAAATATATAACACACACACACGCACACACACACACACACACACACACACACACACACACATATATATATATATATATATATATATATATATATATATGATTTTTGTATAATTATATATAAAGGAATTATTTTCATAAATTAATCAGAATCATGTTAATTTAATTCTTTATAGTATAACATACACCAACTCAGCCATATTTACAACCATATAATCCACAAACATTTAACATTGGATTACTGCCATTGTCAAATGAATATGCTTGATTTTTCTTAGTTTCCACAATCTTCATGAAATTCAATTCTTCTTCCACCCACTCTTCAGACTATTTCATGCACCATAATTTTACCTCCCTATCCATTCGGCTCAAGTGTCTTTCATATTCTTTTGCCCCTCCCCACATTTGCCCTCGCTTTTTATTTCCCAAGTCTCCCTCTGTATAATTTCCTTTGTTAGGCACCTTGAAACCTTAGCTGTTTCAAATAGCAACGTCACTCAGCAGCAGGTCCTTGCTAAAGCATTAGATGCAACTTGATCTGAGCCCTCAAGCAGAGTCTTGTTATTGGATAAATACAGGGTCTCTTGCCATGACCAATCTGTTCCACAGGGGGCGCTAGAGGAGAGAGGATTCGAGGATAGCACAGATCTAGTTTGAATAGCTTTTTAGGATCTTTTTACAGCCCAACTGGTTGGTAACTATTCATATACTTTATCCAAGAGTAATTTAAAATGTGTTACGTTGACTGTGAGTCGAAACATCTCTATAAGAAGCCGTCTTACTCTAACAAAGAGAGTATGTACGTAGGCCAGCCTCACATTAGCACACACTCTCTCAAGCTCCATTAGGGACATAATGAAGATACAAATCAATCTAATCCTATTGTGGAGACATTCCCTCCCACTCATCCCCATAATCCCGCTGCAGTGAGACTGAGTCCTGCTGGAATGCCGTGCTGAGGGAATACAGATCTCTCGCTGAGATAATTAGCGTTTCACAGCTCAAGAGTACCACTAGCCGCCAGTATAATCCACAAAAGTTTGTTTTCCAAACACATAAAAAAAAAAATCAAATACAATTCATGAGAGGGAAATTTAGGTTGTGACTGAAAAGAAAGAGCTGAGGTGACTGATGGGAAGTGATGAACATGATAGTGACTTTTGATGGCCAGGCCTTCCCAGCAAGGCTGCTTCAGGTTCTGTCCCACATGTGTTCTGCATAAAGACTATCAAAGGCTGAGTCCCCCCTGCGGCACAAGCCCGCCCTGCTGTAAAGAGCCAGCAAATGAAAGTGTGACAGACTGAAGGGCTGTAATGGGTATATGAGGGCCTGGAAAGAGTCCAGACACATATACACAAATGCAGGTCTGCATGAATACATAAACTAGTGTTTTTCCTTTATTATAGTCACTGTGTCTCATGCAGGCACACATCTAAATGAGAAAAAGACTGACTGACCTATTATTTGTTGTGCTTTTGAAAGATCAATCAATGTGCTTGACTGTATATAGGCTCGATTTTTGGCTGATTTACAGTTTGGTTAAGGTGACCTTAGTTGCCGCAAGTCAGAGATTCTGCAGATTTGAATTGACTTACTATTTAGATTCATATTTGTCAGTTACATTTTGTATTTGTGCTCCACCCATACCAAAAGTTGTAAAAAAAATGAATTAATAAAAAGTGACTCTGAGCAATATAAATAGATGAATGATTCAACGACTCAGTGATAAACACAGAGGCCCTGTCCCACAATTCATGTGCACTTACAGACAGCGTTGTTGAAGCCATCTTCTTTTGTTTGATGTCACTGTCACTGCCGTGTGTGTATCCGGACACAAAATGTCACAATACACGATGGTAAAAGTGTGATTTAT
The DNA here is from genome assembly GCF_023724105.1 of Carassius gibelio. Taxonomy (NCBI): domain Eukaryota; kingdom Metazoa; phylum Chordata; class Actinopteri; order Cypriniformes; family Cyprinidae; genus Carassius; species Carassius gibelio. The sequence continues at coordinate 16,152,149 of NC_068415.1, read as the reverse complement.
GTCTATACTGCACTTAAAAAATAGGAATACTCCACGTCTTAATTTGATTTTTGTTTAATTCAAGTATGACTTAGGCAAGATTATGGTAATCAAAAATCTTTTTATATGGTAGATTTTTAATCAGAGTATTGTCTTAAACATGTAAACTAATGTCCACTAAGGCTCTTATTGCTATTTGGGACAGAGCTAGACTCGTTTAATTCCTGAAGGAATCAGTTGAGTCAGTGACTCAGTTTGTCACCACCTACTGGTGTAATGATGCACAGAAAAAGTCACAGAAAAATCTGAAATGAATACATTCTAAAAATATAAGTAAATACAAAATGCAGTTTTCAAATAATATTTTCATTTATTAAGAGAAAAAAGCTGTCCAAACCTGCCTGGCACTATATGAAAAAGTAATTGCTAAATCTAATAACTGGTTGTGCCACCCTTTGCAGCAACAACTGCAATCAAGCATTTACTATAACTGGAAGAGAGTCTTTCACGTCACAGTTTTTTCACGTCACAATTGTTTTAATTTAGCCACATTGGAGAGTTTGAGCATGCATGTACTGTTTAAGGTCATGCCACAGCATCTCAGTTGGATTTAAGTCTGGACTTTGACTTGGCCACTCCAAAACTTTAATTTAGATTTTCTTGAGGCATTCAGAGGTGGACTTGTTGGTGTGTTTTGGATCACTGGCCTGCTGCATAGCCCAAGTGAGCTTGAGGTCACAAACTGATGGCCGGACACTCTCCTTCAGGATTTTCTGATAGAGTGCAGAATTCATGGGTCCATCAATTATGGCAAGTCACCCAGGTCCTGAAGCTGCAAAACAGCTGCAGTCCATCAAACTACCACCACCATGTTTAACTGTTGGTATGATCTTTTTATGAAATGCTATGTTGGTTTTACGGGAGATGTAACAGGATACACATTCCAAAAAGTCCAACTAATCAAGATAATCAAGATATTTTTTGGCAAATGTGAGATGAGCCTTTGTGTTCTCTTTGGTCAGCAATGGCTTTTGGCTCAGAACTCTCAAGTTCCAAGCCTTGCCTTTTTAATTTACTTGCATTATCTTTGTCAGTGTAATAGTAAAATTGTTTTGATGATCTGAATCTTTTAAATATAACAAATATGAAAAATCAAAAACAAAAAACAAAAAAACGGAAGGGGGCAAAAACCTTTTCATGACACTATATGTATTTTTTATTTATACTGCATGCAGAACCAGAAAAGTATCTGAGAGCTGTGTTGGCTCCACTGTGAAGGATGAGTGGCACACCTGCTGAGTAATCTGTCATTACAGCTGGGGGACAAATCTCAGCTGCCCACACCAATCATCTTCTCCTCTGCCCACCCCTGAACACCCCCAACATTCCTCACACAGCTCTGCTTTCAGACCACTCTGTGTACGTGTGTTTGTGTGTGTGTATGTGTGTCACAACACAAGAGTATGCTGTTGTTTATGTGGCCATGTTGAGTTTAGATTAGGGACTTAAAGTGAGAGCTGACATAAAGACAATACATATATGGGTATAAAACCAACATAATAATTGTAGAAAAAGTAAAGAAGAAAATGTATCTGATAAAAATACAATAATATTGTTAAATACAGCAATATTATCACTTTTTAAAAATGTTTTCTTTTTAAAATATTTTTTAATATAATTTATTCTTGTGATGAAATCTTCATTGTCACACGATCCTTCAAAAATCATTCTAATATGCTGATTTGCTGCTCAATAAACATTTGTTATCATTATAAATGTTGAAACAGTTGTGCTGCTTAATATTTATGTGGAGGCAGTGAAATGTATATATATATATATATAAACATTAATCATAGTGTGATGTGATATGTTTGGCAGAGACATACAAGGTGAATGAAACCCTTATCCTAAAGGACTGCATGTCGACTCAAGTTTGCTGTGCCTATAGGCACTGACTTGACAACTGGTAGATGGAGAGAATAATCGTCTTTACATCAAGACAAATTCAAAACCCAGCAGCTGTGCTGGAACTACCTTGGATTTTGTAACTTAAACGTGGTACCTGACAGTACAACTGAAATAACTGTCTCTGGCTTATAAATAATATAGATAAATAATGTTCCCTAACCTAGCATAATGTGATGTTTCCAGGCATGCAAATCAAAAAATATGAAACATTGTTTTTTAATATGCAGTTATGCAGATCAGGAGATTGGACCAATTATATTTTATGAGGGCATTTATAAAGGAGGGGCTTTCAGACATGGTTTTCTACTGATAGTTTTCTTTATTATATCACTGAATGTTACCAAAGCCATATCATATAGAGCAAGTAATGGCTAAAAGGAGATCACATGATCACTGACTTCACTGGTAGCTGGCTCTCATCGAAAAATAAATAATTCCTGTTGCTTTTTCAAGACAAATTGCTGTCAATGCGAACACCTACTCTTTAAGAATCAGTAGCTTTGAGCTTGTGATGCTTTGGTGTGAAACTTGATCTAGGAGTTCCCAGCTGTGTTGAGTGCTGGGAGGGAAAAAAAACTGAAAGGGACTTTATTCTAGAGGGAAACGGATGAAAGCATTGAGGTTACTTTACTCAATGGTCGGCAAAAATAGGAAAAGAGGGTCTGAACAGGCAAAAAAGGTGCAATAAATTTGTATGATTTCTGTTCCAACACTTGGCGTCTCCATACACAATGTTCTATGAACATTTACAACCCAGTAGACTGAGATCGCGTTTTGTTAATATTAAGAAGCCTCACGAAAGAAAACATGGTCTAATCATGTGACTTATATATCCTATGGGTCCTAAAGAGAGAGTTGAGCTACTTGAGGCTCCCTCTGTTAGTGAAGCAAGGGCGTTAGCTAAACTAATAAACATTAAATTATTAATCATGACCTTTTCTAGCCACTCAGATTCCCAAAGGTCTATAAGGAGGCTGGACGGAGGCTAAACTTCCTGTTTTGTCATCATGCTGCTTGGAGAGAGGGTGGGTGTGCACTAAGCACTCATCACTGCTGTCCTTCTCTTCTTCCTCTGACGATGACAGATGATTTCCCGACAACTGCTCCTTGGTAAAAATAAATGAACAGGAAATCTGTGTATCACACCAATTAAACCCAAAAGGGGAAAATGTCTTTGGAATGTTTTCCTGATTGACAGTTAGTGCAGAGAAATCTGCATTTCCCTGAGATGAAGTCAGTTTCTTATGCTATGCCAACAGCAACAACACCAAGATCGCTTGCTGTTTCTTTTTTCTTTCTTTCTCCCTCTCTTTCTCAATTACTCACTGGCTGTCAGTGCTTGAGGTTTAATTCGGGTTTGAGGAACTGCACAAACTCTCACAATCCCCCTGTGTGTTTTTTTTTTGTTTCTCCCTTAATACACCGCATGGTGCCTACTGCCAAGATATGTGTTAGGAAAACATTCACTCACGCTGCGAAAATCAGATCTCAGCAAATCAGAATATATGAGTCAGAGAGCACTTAGATACATTTTGCACCATTTATCAATGTGAATAAATTGCATATGACTATATAAACATAATGGCTTTCCACTTCTAAGGTAGGCTCAAAACTATGAGGATCAATCCTGATCTTCAGCAGTGACTCATCTATTGACTATTATTATTTGAACTGATCTGATTGACATTTTACATTTAGATTACCTTTATCATTTGCATCTATTCAGGAAGAAAACATTAAATTGATTAAAAGGCAAGGCAAGTTTATTTATAATCCACATTTTGTATACAATGGTAATTCAAAGTGCTTTACATAAAATAAAAGAAAAAATAATAATAATAACTTAAATAAAACAAAGAAAATAAAACATTTGAAGATGATTTAAAATTTGATTTAAAATGAATTTAAGATAGTTAAAATAAAGAATGATTATACATACATAAAATACAGTGCAATCAGGTCGGACATCGCACAGTGCTCATTCAATAAATGAACAGCTAAACAGATGAGTTTTGAGTCTACATTTGAATGTGACTAATGTTTTAGCACATCTGATCTCTTCTGGAAGATGTTTCCAACTGCGGGCAGCTAAATGGCTAAAAGCAGATTCCCTTTGTTTTCTTGGGAAGGCCGGTGAGGAGCCCATTACAATAGTCCATTATGCTGGTGATAAAAGCATGAACTAGTTTCCCCAAGTCTTGACTGGGAATAAAACATCTAATTCTTGCAATGTCTTTGAGATGATAGTATGCTGATATTATTACTTTGACAATACTACTGAAACTAAGGTCTGTCTCCAGAATCACACGGTTTTCTTTTATATTTCTTATATTGTATGTTTTAATTTAAATTTTAGTTAAGGTATTAGTAATATTGTTGCCAAATATCAGATAAAATTTATATATTTTTATAGTTTCAACCTTGTATTCATCAAATAATTCTGAAAAAGGCTAGGTAGGTAACATTAAAGGTAAATTTAGGTAGCATTCATGTTATTAATTATTATTATTAATATTTATTATTGTTATAATATTATTAATATTATTATTAATATTACATTAATATTATCAACCCAAAATGTTTGAACAGTAGTGCATGCATAAGTGTTGTAAAAGAGAAACAAAAATGTGACTCTTCCAATAGGAAACGTCAACACTGTTGTACTGTTGATTCTAATTTTAGGAGGTACAAGCAAGTTAATAATATATATATATATATATATATATATATATATATATATATATATATATATATATATATATATATATATATATATATATATATTAAACTAAGCACAAACTTTTTACTTTTTGACTGCTTGAAGGACAAGTGTTGTCCCTCTATAATAAACAAAAAGTTGAGTAATGGCAGCTGGCCTGGCCACATCCACGGTTCAAGTTCCATATTCATACTGTAATATGCTGGGTGATTTATGATGAGCCGATGTAGGTCTCCTGCAGCTGGCTTATAAAACCTCACAGCAAAAAAACATGCCGAAGTAAAGTAAAGAGTGAGTCTGTGAATGTGTGTGTGTGTTTGTGTGTGTGTGTGTGTGTGTGTGTGTGTGTGAGAGAGAGAGTGTGTGAGAGAGAGGGAGAGAGAATGAGAGAGGCTAAAGTAGTAACAGCAGAGATAATGGCAAATAATGGCAAGAGCACACTCAGTCCCCAGATCTCTGATGACCATTTCTCATACTTCTAGAGATTAATATTGATCACAGACAAATGAGCAGGCCAGATTAAGGTTGTCATGAGGACATAGTTGGAAAAAATAGAATGCATGAGGAACAATGACTTTACAAGAGAAATTCTTTGAGCACATTGTTGTGTAAGTCATGTTCGGTCATGTATTTGGGGTTGACTGCATTAGCCGTTAAATGCTGCAGCAACTATTTTTACCCCAAAAAATGGCACATACACCTGTAGAAAAAAATCTTAAAGGTGCATTTTCTAATTTCCACAACATGACCAATACCAAATGGCATTGTGAAAATAACTAATAACTTTGCATATTTTCTAAAGAAAATGCAAGTCATGCCAAAGGCACTGTCAGGGTGTTATGGGAGAGTTATGGCTTGGTGTTTTTGTGGGTGTTTCAGGCAAAATTTGTACAAACACTTAAAATAGTAGGATGAATTAGTTTTATGTAACAGGGTAACTCCAAAAGTATGATTAATAGTATTCAATTTATTTATCTTTATTTTTCCAGAAATGTCCCATTGAGAATAAAATAATTTTTTTTCTCTTTTTCCAGGGAGTCCTGGCCAAGATGATAGTACAAATAAAGAGTTTCACATTTAAAAGGTTACAATACACAGAACAGAATTACAAACAAAGCAAAACAATAATCATAAAAACAGCCACAAGGTCCATTCATTACATTCTGCAATTATATATATATATATATATATATATATATATATATATTAGTGGTGGGCATAGATTAATTTTTTTAATCTAGATTAATCTCACTGTGATCTTGAAATTAATCTAGATTAAACGCCTGTTTTACACCAATTTTTAAGTTTTTTTCAGGTGTGTAGGTGTCAAGGTACAGAAAGCAAATAATTAAATGTAAAATAGCACTGGATAGTCTTCGGTGTAAAAATTATACAATTTAAAAAAATTATACAATCAAACCTACATTTATTCAGACACCTTTAACATTTCTCACATTATTACAGTTTTGCTATATATATCAAAAATTATATCTGGTGTCTGAATAATTTTTGGTTTGACTGTTAAAACTACAAAGTAATTCAGTGAAAAGAACAGTGAGAGATTTTCATTTTCATTTTCTTGGATTAACATTACAGCAGCCAGTCGCTAAATTAGGCGCTGCCACTTTAAGAGACGACGAATGCATCCAATATAATACACATCCCATTTTTTCCCTCAATTGTTTACTTTCACTTAAGAAATAACTGACGTTTTTTTCGAGCATAATTTCCAAGGTGGATATTTTGACATATTTTGTATGTATTTGTCGGCACAAGAACAAAAATAAGCAAATTCAATGTTCAAGTGTTTTGAGACGCCTTTCTCTTTGCAGAAGAGAGCTCGGTTCAGTGTCGCTGTCCATGATACGCAGCTCTCTGTCTCTCTCTCCGCACCGAACACAGCGCGCGAGTAACCAGCTACTCTGTTCAGCTTTTCCACGTCTTGTGTTTGGATGCTTTAATGTTTAAATCGACAAGCGGTAAGGCGTAAAAACATGTGAAAAAGATAAGCTTTTGTGACGATGGGCAACAGTGGCCCGTCAACTGTCCTGAGCATCTTTTTAGGCTCGCCTCAGCCAGTCGGTTATATAAAATATCAAAGTGAAAGTCATCATAGCTCGACCCAGCTCCCAACCCACCTTTGAGAATAAATTAAAGAGCCACACAGATGGGAAATCAAAAATTACCTGTATTAAAGTGTATGATGTAGCTGTCCATCAGTGTAAACAATGTGCAAATAATTAAACCAAAAAGATTTATAAAGATTTATAAAGTTATTGGCTTCTAAAGTAAGGAGTCGACTCTGAATCGCTGAAACGAGTCGTTATAGATTTCAAATCTTTTGTCCATCTCTATGTACGTCACTAGGAACACTTTACATAATAATCTCCGCCTACCGTGTTGGGAGAAACGGAACTCTGACCTGCCCCACCCCCCACACAGACGCTCTGGTTGGTGTGAGAGCATCACGTCGAAGAGACAGTGTGTTTTTAATTGTAAAAGGCAAGTTTGTTTTATTTTCACTGCCAAAGAATGAAGATCAGAAGAACCAATGGCTAAAATTCATTTTTACCACAATACCAGAGCAGTACAACAAATCCCTTTTGTTGTGTTCACAAAATTTCACTCATGACTGCTTTTCTAATCTCGGTACAAGGCGGGATTTACAAAGCGTTTGGCCATAAAAGAGGGCTCATTACCAACTTTATTTAGACCAACAAGCATCTCCGAATCACAACGCGAAGTATGATTATGAAGATTATGAAAAGATGCTAACGCATTGTTTACCATGAAGTTGTGTGCGGAACAACCAATCAAAACTAACTATGTCAGTTAATCAATCAGAACACAGTATTCTACCGAAAGGTGGGGTTTAAGGAAACTGAATCTTTTGAACAGCTTTGCGGGAACCGTTTGGGGATCTCTGAGAATTGAGGTAATTTTAAAATGATATTTTGACAAAATGACAATGTTTTTTAACCTTGGATGGATTTAAACCTATTGTACAGGACTTAAAAACAGTGATAGGAAGCTTAGAATTTTCATCTTACTGGCTCTTTAAAGGGGGGGGGGGGGATGAAATGCTCATTTTCACTCAATCTCCTGTTAATCTTGAGTACCTATAGAGAAGTACTGCATCCTTCATAACACCAAAAAGTCTTTAGTTTTATTATATTTATAAGAGAAAGATAGTCTGTACTGATTTTTCCCGGAAAAACACGACCGGCTGGAGGCGTGACGTGTGGGCGGAGCTAAAGAATCATTTTATTTTTTTATTTTTTCAAAGAAGGAATTGCTTCTTATTGAATATTAATCTGAAAATCATTCAACAACCAAGGAGCAATGTACAAAAAAGTTGATTTTCTATGTTCTGAATACATAGCAGGCACTTATAATTTCATCCCAATTGAAGATCTATTTGAATAATTATTTCTACGCAAGCATAAAAGACTAGTAATATACTTTGGAAGCATACCCCGCAATGCCTTTACAGTAAACAACAACAACATAAAGTGTAAAGTTCTTTTTTTTTTTCACCAAACAATCAGTATGAACATCAAATGCCAACTTCTCATCAAGCCATATCCCTAAATATTTATAAGCAGTTACACTGATGATTTCGTTTGCTAAAGGGGTCCTATTATGCTCTTTTACAAAGTCTTGATTTTGTTTTGGGGGTGTACTAGAACAGTTTTCATGTTTCTCCAACATAGTGATAACACTAGCTGCCTTCTCTAGTGCAGCTCAACCAAGTCTCGTCCCATTCGTGGATATTTGTGACATCACAAATCCTGGAAAACGAGTCATTCGTTTTAATTTTTGAAAAGTGATTTCTGTTCAGTAAAATATCTCATTTTTGAAGTGGACTTTGAGCTTTGTAACTTTGCAGCTCTTTTTATGCTTAAACAGCAAAATTACAGACTAACTACAGTTGAAAAAGTGAAAAAGCATAATAGGACTCCTTTAAGGGAAAAACACTGTCCAAACCTACCTGACACAATGTGAAAAATGATTTGCCCCCTCCTGTTAAATCATGAAAGAACTGTGATTAACCACATTATTTTAGAAAGCTGAGTTAAATTTCACTAGCCATACCAAGGCATGATCACTGCCAGACCTGTTGAATCAAGAGATCACTTAAATAGAACCTGTCTGACAAAGTGAAGCATGCTTAAAGAGCAACACATCATGCTGCGATTGAAAGAAATTTACGAACAGATGAGAAACACAATAGTTGTATCAGTCTGGAAAGGATTATAAAGCCATTTCTAATGTCGCTTTTCCACTGCGTGGTACAACTCGGCTCATCATGGCTCAGTATGACATGATATGGCATGGCTCGGCTCGGTTTGCATTTCCACTGCAGTTTAGTATCGTTTTAGAGTGAGTGGGATTATTCATATGTCGTTAGTTGTGCCACCCCTACTGCTGTGTCTCCTTAAAAACTTTATAATTCCGTATTTGCCCATCGAGCTCTTGCTAGACTCATATCGCCCTCCTGCTGTTAACGAGAGGAACGTCTTTACTTCCTCAACAGACAACATTTTTTGTTTGTTAAAAAAAAGGTGCGCTCGTTCATAACAGTTGCGTTCGATCTTCGCTGGCTGTGCTGTGTGTCTTTTGTGTCCTGTGCCACAAGTTCAATGATGCAGGTTGTGATGATTCTCTTTGGCCAATCAGTGATCAGCAGAGTTTACACGTCGCGTTTTGTTAACGGTACGGTTCAAATGGTTCAAACCAACCACAGTTGAAAAAAATCATGGTTCCCACAAAAATATTAATCAGCGCAACAGTTTTCAACATTGATACGTCACAAGAAAATTGGAGACTACTTTAAAAAAACAAAAATTTGTTTTTTAATCTACCAACCCTAAACCTTCAAATGAAACGATATAGCCTACATTCTCTTTAAATGAATCATCAGCTGCTGATTTGTTGTTAACAATGGCTGAATTCACAGATGGTACCAAAAGTCAAATGAAGCAGAACTCTCCTTTAGTCAATATTATCACCGTAGGAGGTTCTGTCAAACAGCACGCCTGCTTTGCTTATGTAAACATGTAGCAGACAGGTGAAGAGTACGCATCTTCATGGGGAGCAGGCACTCATCCATATCTACCTTTAATGTGGGTTTGATCATTATGTGATGGACAGGGATTTAAGACAGATGTGTTTGTCGTCCCTTCAAAGATCAACCTGAAATACAAGTCTGATATGTGACGTTATTTAAAGCTATTTATGATGATGTGCCTGTTTAATAGGATTAAAATAATCTTATTCATCTTTTTCCCACATCATAACAACCAAATACCTCATTTGCAAAATGAGAGGCATGGATTATTTCAAATTTGAGTTCTTTTCTCCAAGTGAGAAGACGGAAGCCAAGAAAAACACATTTTCTCAAGCATTTCTTTAACAATAATGGCTGATAATTACATGCTTGATGGGGAGATGGAGGATTAAATACCTGTGAAAGGTGGAAAGATGCCAGAGGGTGAGATATATCAACAATTCAGTGAAGGGAGCCAACTATGCCAAGAGCTAAAACCCTGACGGAGCAGACTTCACACCTGCAAGCGCTCCGCAGCAGCCCCTATGCAAACCCTGCAAGCTCAGGGAGAATGAGATAGTCAACAGCTGATAAGATAAGACAACAAGCCATTTCCCACAATGATGGGGCAAGAAAGAAAGCTACTGTGTGAGGTTATCAGATGGTTAATAATATTGACAGGTCGTCCCTCATCAATATACTGAACTATTCACTTTTGTTGCTTCCACTTCGTTCACTTTATCTTTTTTATTTTTTAAAGACTGGATTTCAGCAAAGCATTATATCTTCAAACAACCCCTAAGACAAAGTCCACTGCTTAAGCTCCCTCACTGAGCAACACTGTTCAGAAATAATAATAATAAAAAAACTCAGAGTGGCTGTTATCCATTGTGAGGCTGTATGTGCACAGACTTTGTTTTTGTGTGTGTGTGAGTGGTAGCAAACTTGACATTTATTCACATATCCAATAACAATGACCATGAAGTAAAGTATCTAATCAAAAATGTAAAATGAAGTATCTAATTAATTCTCTTCGTTATTATTATTATTACTTTATTACTACTAGAAGCAGTAATACTATTCATAATAATATCATTCACTAATGTTTTTTTCCAGAACAATTCAGAGAAAGCATAACTTAAAATAAATACTATTAACTATAACATAATATAATTAATATATAATTAATACATTTAATTAATAAACAGCACTGTAGAGCAAAAAATTGGCTATAAGTCATGTAAGTAAGACTGTGGTCGGTATTTGGGTATTGATTTTTTCAGCCGTAAACGTCTGAGTGTAAGTATGTGTGTGTGTGTGTGTGTGTGTGTGTGTGTGTGTGTGTGTGTGTGACCCTCCTCTGTTGTTGACAGTACACAAGGTTAAGACACACCCTGGACAGAGAGGCCTGGGAATGGGAGTTTTGTTGGCAATACAAAATACTGCACAGTCATCACAGATGACACCCAACAAAACACAAGTGACATATTTGACATGTTAACGTTTTAGCTATATTTGTTGCTATTAGTTACGTCATTGTATTAGACAGTGAATTTATGTCATATATCATTACAGTGTTCACAGGTATAATCTTAACATCTTATCTGCGGCTGTTCATATTCATTGGTGGAATCTGATATGGCTGAACACTATAGGACTGATTAGGTGATTTTCCCTTTCACTGACTCACAACAGTACTTTTTGTGTGACCTCTAAATTCACACCTTTCTGTTTGCAGATAAGACAGTTGAAATTGCATTTAATTATCTTTATTAAGAGACAATAAGTGATGACAGATGACAGGACCCTTGCCAAATGTTAGCAAGGCTCTTAACTTGACATACGGAGTGCAAGATTAGCTGTTGATGATTAGCTGCAACAACCTAAAAGGCAATATGACTGAAACAAAAAACAAAAAGCACATTCTTCAGGGCTATGATTTGTTCCACTGTCAATCATTCTTAGAAGACTGAAGGCAGTTTTTACCCTCCAGCAAAAAGTGACAACTAGATTAAACACATGTATGCCTGCCGCAAAGGCCTAGAGGTAAGAACATTAATCTGATGGTATTTACTGATAGAGGTTTCCTGCAGTATTTGACAAGACACTTATTTCTTTAGAAATGCATTTAAGTGGTGGAAAATGTAACGCCTACAAAGCGCCTACGCAATATATTTGATACCAATCTGTCAGCCACGGTGGTCATCATTACCTTGACAACATGATAAAGGTGAAGGAAGCCTCTGAGAGACAGGTTCCGTTGACCTTAAATGAGTGTGTTTACCCTTGTGGCATTCCAAGTTTCTGTTTATTTCCTTGTCTGTCAGAACTACCCATTGAACAGGTCCTGAGCTCACAGAGACACACACACTAATGCAAACATGATCGTGTTAATGCACATACCACGCACACCCTTAAACCCATTCACACCATGGATGATAACTATATTAGCATCCGTAATAACGGACAATATCTTTCTATTTATTATAAGTGTGCCGCAGTTTTGTAGTCTGCCACTTTAAAAGCTCGAGCTGGATTCTGATTGGCTGTCAATGTATTTATTGTTTATCAGCTGAAAAAAAAATTGTTCCAATGATATTGCAACTGTGTCCCTACCATTATGGCCATGGGATTGCCAAAAATCATAGAATTCAAGCATGTTCACACCAAGAACGATGACCAAAAAGACAACTATATAAGCGTATACATCATGATAATGTAATATAATAACTAAAATGTAACAATAACAATATTAGCATGCACAAAAACTAAGTGAAAATGCTCTGTTTATTATAAGTGAGAGTGCAATTACGACATCTGCCAATTGAAATGTGGGGTGAATTCTGATTGGCCTTTTAATGTTTTTATTATTCATCAGCTGGAAAAATAGTTCTTAAACAAAGGCAAGAACTTTAAAAGACAAACTGTGTTATAAGCAGCCTGAAGACACAAACTTTTGAAAATAGGTTGTAAAGTGAACGTTTTTCAAACCGATACTGTTACCGTCTCCATGTAAGCTACGAAAATTCAAATTTGTGAAAATGGTATTGTCATGCTAATTGATTACCTGTTCACGCTATAGATCTTTGTATGTACACAGGTGCGTATTGTTTCTTTTAGAAAGTGACATCGCCATCTACTGGCCTGGCATGCATTATACAGCGTAATTCTTTTGTCATTTTCATGAATATGCATAAACGGGGACTGTGTACATACAATGTAATCATCTGTATGAAATGTTTCAAAAATGCAAAAGAGAATTTTTCTGTTTTAGTGGTGTTGTCATGGAAATGTACCCTGATTTTAACGATATTGTTCCGTCATTTTCACCTTAACTGTGGTGTGGACTTCCCTACTATAATAAAATTAGAAACATAATTAAAACTTACCTTCTTTTGTGTGAACTAGCTTATACTAGTGAATATCCAACGACCATATCAAAGTGTCTGTTGACCATGGCATTCTCATTTAACCTTCGTAACCATCAGGACGCTCAGTTCTTTTTAAGTGAAGTGAGGAAGCTTTAATCATTTCTAGTGAAGTGAGGAAGCTGAACTCTGTTCAAACTGTGAAGCAAGTTAAATTGATCATTTTTAAAGACAAGCATATCTGAAGATGCTGCGCCAAACCTCTGTCAGAAGAAATAAAAAATGCCTGCGCTGGCTCGTTTTGCTTACATTCCATTCTAAACTCAGCATTACAGTCGAATCAAGGGCATTTTATCCTACGTTTAGCTTGCATTGATCTAAAAGATAACAGCTCACTGCGTGGTGCGAACAAACTGAAAAAAAAATCCCCTTTGAAAGACTAGTAAAACCAGACATGGGGGAAACTAAAAGACGTGCACAAACAGATGCACAAAGAACATAGGCAAACACCCGCTCATACAAATGCACACAGACAGCTCTCTCACAGGCCATCACCTTCAGAAAAACTATAAAAGGACACCTATCCCTCTCCCTCATGTGGTCAATGTTAGACTGTCCATCCTTCCTGAAGAATAGCCCCCATTGTAGCTTGGGCAGGGGCAGGTGCTTAGTGGGAACCCCCCAGGCCACAGGTTTAGATGTATTGGGAACATATGGAGGGAAGGGTGGAGGTTGCAAAGAGGTTGGGGTGGGTTGCTTCTGTGCAGTTGCAGTGCCACAAAGGATTCATTCATGGCCTTAGTGTCACACATGTGGAGATGCCACAAGCAATGAAACAGACAGCGTGTGGTGAACATATTTTAGAGAAATAGGGATCCACTCTTTATACCTTGACATCAAGCACATAAAAAGTTATTAATCTGATGATGAAACTAATTATCTAAACCCCCTAAAGAGCTTGGACATTTTGATTAGTCTGGTATAAATAATTTAAATGAAAGCAAATAATAAATAAAAAAATTAAATAAAATAAACCAACTACACATTTTGATCAATCTGATATATATAAAAAATGAATAAAATTAATAAATGCAATAATAAGAAATATATATACAAAATAATAGTATTACCAATGTAAGTAAATAAATATATGATAAATATAAAGTAAAAATTGCAATACAAATATGTATTAAAATGAATGAATGAATGAACAAATTAATGAATGATCAAACATTTTAGAGAAAAGATTTTGGGTGTTCCTTTTGTCTGTCTCTCTCTGGTTGGTGTATTTTGGCCAACTGAATGAAGCTTTGTGATGGATTTGGTTGCATGTGTTTTGGATCATCTGCTGAAGCTCAAGGTATATTAAGTATTTAAATTGGCAGGATATTCTCAGCTGAATTCCAACACCCAGCCCCCTATGACAAACTTATCATCCTGCTCTTACACAAGGATTCAACCAGGAAAATCTTCACAAGCCACCCAAGAAGCCAGTGTCCAGAAACTAACAATAGGAGCGTTCAAAAGCATTGAAAAGCATGTAAAACATAAATCATGTAAAAATTTAGGAGTGTGCACATTTGTGCAGCTCTGGTGACAATGATTGATTGTAATGAAACGCTTAATATCACAACATTTCATCATACCTTGATTAGAGATAATATAATTTTAAAAAGAAATTAGGAAAATTTAAGTTTGCATACAACAAATTTGGACAAAGTGCGAATGATGATGCTTAAAAATATTAGGCAGGACAAAAACAAAAACAAACACTAATTTAGTGTCACTAATGGTTTCTAACAGGCAATTTAGACCGTTTATCTGCTAACAAAAGCCATTCCCAGAACAACAGGCAACACTTCACCTAATCTAAACATGTGAATCTAAGGGATAAAGACAATAATTTGGCCATTTTACAGCTGTGTACTCCTCCCAAGATTGCATAATAGAGGTCTTATCCTGATTTTTGTAACATACAATAACACAGCTTCATGACAGCTTTCATCATTACATAGTCCATTCCTGATAGTCCTGAAGAGAGACATCGTTTACTGCATTTCCCCCGGGACAGTCATGGGCTTCTACAATCACTAACCAGTATAAAGTCTGATACCTACATACCAACATGCCACCATCATACCAAAGAGCATGTGAATGCAGGGCTGTGCCCAGAGCCGCTGCCAGGTATTCTGTTTGTGCTGGGTTTAATTTTAGGGATGCAATCAAGTCAAACTTCCCTCTGCTTTTGTGAGAGGCTTCTGGGGCCTCCTCTCAGCTGTTGTGGTTGCTGGCTCCCATTCAGACCTTTGGTTTCCAGTAAACAGCATGACAAACTGAAAAAAAGAGTGCAATCAAGAGGCAGATTGTCAGTGCCTGTGTGACAAATGGACAGACATAAACAGTTGGAAGAGTCGCTGGGCTACATTTGAGATTCAGGAAATCTGCTTCTTTTACAACCTGCAAAACAATAGATGACTAAACAGCTTTGCATTTAGCGATTATTTCTTTGTTGAAGGTGAAGCGTTCTAGACAACAATGGTTAATCTCTCCAAAAATGTATGTAAACACACATGATGAAATTAAGCAATGAATTAGCTCAGTCGAAATGGCAAATAGAATTGTTGCAGCACATTTTGTTCCAGTCACTGAAACTTCTTTTTTTTTTTTTTTTTTTTTTTTTGCTATATACATCTCAAACTTTGATATACTATTCCCATATGCATCTGCTATAAATTGAAGTATTTTGGAAAAATAATGTTAAATATAAAAATTAAAAAATGCTAAAAATGTAAAAACATTACATTGTGTGTGTGTGTGTGTCTGAGTTACTTATAGGGCTGTGGCAAATAGACAAGCAAAATGGAAAATGTCCCAACCCTCCCCATCTGCTCATGATATTTGTATTTTAAACATATGGATGAAAGCTAGTAAAAGCTGGATGCTTTATATCTCTAAACAAGACAATCTGCTAATTCAGATGTCATTTAATCTTCATGACATGAATTTTACTCTTTCGTATCAACTGTAAATCCTTTATATTTTACATAGCGCCTTAGTCAATAACATCTGGGATGTGATGGTCATGCAATCATCTCATCATTTACCATAGGTATAATTAGTAATTTTAAAAAGTAGAAAAAAAGAAGGCATGTTCTTGAGTGATGACACAGGGAGAGAAACTATTTTGTACACCTGCAAATATGAAATCTCGTGCCTGTATTGTGGACGTGTGGACGTAGTGAAGCCTGCATTACCTTTCGCAGGTACCCGCGTTCCCACTGCACGCTTGATGGACGTTCCCAGCGCAAACATTTGTCTACACATCCCAGTCGCTCCTCCCCGCCGGGGCAGAGCGGCGAATCAAAATGCGCTCAGGGTTTGGACTCCTTTCCAACGTGGGCTGTGGAGTTAAACTTGTGGTGGAACGGGGGACGCCAGATCTTATCCACACCACACACTCGGCCAGATACCTGATCGTGCTTGGATGGAGGGGCGAAACCCGATCGCCTGATGTGCTGCCTGAAACCCAGAGGAGTGACTTATCAGGACGCGCTCAAAATGTCTTCTTCCTCAAGCGAGGTCATAAGTGCCGATGAGATCAAGAGGGAGACTCGTGGGGGTGTCAAACTGTCAGTGCTGGACCCCGCGGAGATGCCGATGGAGAATGCCGAACTTTTGGACTGCTCACCGGCTTCCCTGGCCTTCTCCCCCGAGCAGGTCGCATGCGTCTGCGAAGCGCTGCTGCAGGGTGGGAACGTGGAGCGCCTGGCCAGATTCCTCTGGTCACTGCCGCAGAGTGACCTGCTGCGGGGGAACGAGAGCATCCTGAAAGCGCAAGCGATAGTCGCGTTCCACCAGGCGCGCTACCAAGAGCTCTACTGCATTCTGGAAAACCACAGTTTCAGTCAGCCAAACCACTCGTCTCTGCAGGATATGTGGTACAAGGCGCGCTACATCGAAGCGGAGAAGGCGCGGGGCAGACCGCTGGGTGCCGTGGACAAGTATCGCTTACGCAGGAAATATCCGCTTCCTCGGACTATCTGGGACGGAGAGGAGACCGTGTATTGTTTCAAAGAGAGGTCTAGGAACGCGCTGAAGGAGATGTACAAGCGGAACCGGTACCCATCCCCAGCCGAGAAACGAAATCTGGCCAAAATGACAGGACTTTCTCTGACGCAGGTCAGCAACTGGTTCAAAAACAGGAGGCAGAGAGACAGAAATCCATCCGAGGCGCAGTCAAAAAGGTAAGCCGCAGTTATATTTAAGTCGTTTATCGAGAGCGGAAAGCGTAGGCTATTGTGGAATGCGCGCGAGAGAACGGAGGACACGTTTCACCAATGTTTTGAAATACGAAGCTTTGAGCGCTTCGGTGAGGTGCAGTTTGGAAGAACGTGGAGAGCGTGACGCGATTACTCTTAAAAACGAGGCTTCTTCACTGGTTCTCGGTTCATCAAATATTATTATTCTTATTTAAAGCCATTTGGGCTTCTTAATAGTACTTTAAAATTTAAAATGTGCATTACGCACTGGATTTTTCAGATGAGTCTAGACAATTTTTACAAAAAGTACATTTTTAAGTAGAAAACGCTATTTGAAGAATTGTTTAAAAGTCCTTCTTTTTCACATTTTGAGTTGTTAGTTCAGCTCAAGCCTCTTTTAATGATGTAGACATGCATTTCATAAATCGGCACATTTAATTAAAAGGGCCACATTAATTGGAGAAGCAAAACAAAGACCTGACAAACATTTTAACAGACATGTTGCTGCTTTCAAATACAACCCCAACAGACCTTATGTTTACTTTAGATATGATCAGCCATTACATTACCATAGCCATTGTCTATGTTTGTTTCTGGATTTTAAAGCCATTGTCCCGCCCTGATAATCAGTCAGAGAGATCTGCACTCAATCTCCTGACCTGACCAAAATCCTCTTCGCAGCTTGAGGCATCTGAGGCAGATAAGAAGCAGCTAAGTGTTTGTTAACTTTTGCTTGTAGATTGTTCAGAGTTTCAAACTGCCGTGGAAATAACTTTATGCTCGCAAAATGCTGCTTTTATCATAAATAATAAATCTTGAGACTTGTAAATAAGGCAGGTCAGTCTTTCCGTATGCGTCAAAGAGTAAGCGCTGCTTTGATGTTTCACTGTCAAACCCTGACAAAGATAATTACTCATTGTTTGAACGAAGATGTCCATGAACTCTTTATGGAAGGTTTTTGGACGAGAAAAGACAAACGGCTTGTCGGGTCAATAAGATCTTTGTTTAGATGTGGCTTGGCTGCTCGAGTCACTCTGAACGATGCACCCGCAGCTGTCATAGTCTGTAAAGAGACCAAATGCCTCCAAGAGCTCAGATCCTTTTATCTGATTTTTGACCCCCGGGGGCAAGAGGTCCACTTTAGAAATGATGGCTGAGATATTTACAGAAAATAATTTTAATTTTAGCGGTCTGCTTTTAAAAGCGCGCACGAGGTCGACTTAGTAGTATTTGTTATTGCAATGTGCTTTAAAGTTGGTAAGCTGGTTTATAATCTTTTTTCACTAAAGTGTTTCAACACAAGTGCATATAACGCTACTGATAATGCAGTTAGGGGTATACTTCAGTTCACACTTTCTTTACCGTGAAATTCTGAAGTAGTTTTAATTTTCTGATTATGAGAGAAACAAATAAATAGAGAAATCAATTGGAAAATTAGGCCTACTTCTTTTTTTCTTCTTCTTCTTCTTTTTCACAGGACATGGGTTTACCAGTTTACCAGATAGATTTTCAAATGATTATGGACATTTTAATATTATTTACTGTTAATAAATTTAGTGAAAGTTTTTCAATTAATATGTAGCATAGTGCAACCATTCAAAATGCACAAACTAAACTCATAAGACTGCAAATAATTGATGGATTTGCAGAAAAAAGCAAGCTCTCATGCCAAACATAATTTTAGCATATAAATAAATAAACCTATTGTATTTTTTTTTTTAAACTTGTTCTTTTTTTCAGTGAGTCAGATGGCAATCATAGTACAGAAGATGAGTGCAGTAAAGGCCAGGAGGACTTGTCACCACGTCCCCTCTCTAGCGGCTCTTCTAGTTTAGTCACACACGGAACAGCCCCCCCTACAGTTTACTTGGATGGAGGAACCACAGTCATCCAACAAATTGGAGATGTCAAAATGCCTTCACATGTGGCTGGAGGAATGAATTTTAATGGCGATCTAGCGAATGTGAATGCTCACTACATTAACGGTGGAGCCTACGTTCAGTCACACAGTAGCAATGCTCTCCTGAATGGACTTGGCACCACGAGTGGCCATTTCTTGACCTTTGATCCCCAGAGGGTCTCCCATCACGGTCAGGAGAGGCTGTTAAGTGGGTCTTCTGTGTCTTATGCTCCGTTCTCAATGGGGGTTTCTGAAACTGCCTCTGGAAAGCTGGAGGCCATGCAGACTCTGGTTTCCAATGCTGAAGATGGAGTCATTTCTTCAGTGGTCTCCTTCGCTTCAGCCCCCTCCACTCCATCCACTACCTCAGGAGGCCTTCATCTCAGCAGTTACAGTGTGGTCAGTCTCCCTGGAAGTGAAACCACCATGGGGCTTCCTCCCTTAATGATGCCCCCATCCACAACATCATCCACTCACGGTAGGAGGCCATTTATTAGATATATTGAGACAGTTCACCAAAAGTCTGTCAGAATTCACTAACTTTCATGTTCTTCCAAACCTGTATGACTACTTTCTTCTTCAGAACACAAAAGAAAAGATATTTTGTGTATGTAATACATGTCTTTGGGGTTTAGTGTTGTTTTGGATGCCTTTAACTTACAGATTTGGAACAACATGAGAGTGGGTAATTACTGACCACATTTTTTTTCATTTTTGGGTTATTTCTTTCTGTAAATTGGGTATATTCATAATGTTTTCCTTACACTTCCAGTTCAAAATGGCTGGTTTGAGCCTCTTTGTCGCAAGCATATGTTTTTGAAGATACAATAACACCAATATCTAAAGTAGTCCGAGCACTTCTAGTGAGCTCATGAGAGCCAGAGTAATTACATCATCACTTTGGAGAATACTGTCACTGAACATTTATGTGGTTAAGCTTGCCAAAAGTGACCGCAGAGCTCAGTGCAAAAGAGCAGAGGTTTTGCAAGAAAGCCTTGTGGGTCACGGGCAGTTGAGTGCATTGTGGGTGAAGTTGTGAGAGGCATGTGGGGGTCCAGGTCAACTAGCTAGAGGATCATACCAAACACAGTCTCTCAACACGGTCCCCACCTCCCCTCCATGGCCCTAACAACTCACTAATGGTTCTTTCCATGAATATTTTATGGCCACATCAATAACAGCAAGGCTAGCTGCATTCTGCTCCTCTCTCTCTCGTCTGTTTTATCCTTTAATATGCAGTTTACGAGCCACATAAAAACAAACCCACCCCTGGCTGAACTTTTGATTTAGAAGGAAAACAGTTGAGCCCAAACGATCCAGCAAGAAAAAGATGTTATTAAAATTGTTTAGCCAAAAACCCTGTTTCCTTGTGCCCATAATTTTCAAGGCATTTCAATAAAACATGTCTTCATAAAAACACAAAGTTTGATCTCCAGTGCCTCACAAATACAAAGAAACAATAGAAATTTCCTTGCAGCACCACTTTGTCTATGAAGTCAAAACTTGTGAGATATGGTTTCAGATTATTCTTCTGCATAGTCGTCCAAATGACAAAACAGGACTGAGTAAACCTTATAAGTCAGATGGAAAGAAAATATAATCCTGACCCCCTCTATACAACAACCCCCTCCCACAAGCAATGTCTGCGGGAAGCTAAAGAAGACTTGTAGAAAACTTGGTTCTAGTTTCAGAAAGTGAGCCAGTATGAAGTGGGGGCGAAGGGGTTTGGGCACTGTGATTATTTATCAGACATTTGTGCAAGCCTAATGGAAGAAAAGTGGCTGGCCGAAAGCCAAAAGCTGTCACTGCAAGAGACATGTGCCAAGAACCACATTCTAGAGTTACAAGGAAATCATAGCAAGTCCAACCGCAAACAGAAAATGAAAAAGGTGTTTCATTTAACAGTTCACGAGAAAAGTTGTGAAGAAAAGAAAGCAAGAGAGGTACAAAGAGATATTGACCAAAAGAATGAAATAAAAGAAACGGAGAGGGACAGAAGCAAACCTCTTGAGATAACAATGAAGAAGTCCTATTTGGATAAACAGATCACACCTCTGTCCTTTCTCTCTCATCCATTCTTAGTTGAGTTGTTACAAGCGGCTATTGCCAACTAAAAGAAAAGAACATTGTATTCAACTGGGAAGGGTTGATGTCCCGGCCAAAGTGTTTAGGGTTACCTTGAAGTACAGCACTATACGCGAGCTGCTCCATAGTTTTTCTTGGAGTCGGTTTGAACTTGATGTTTTTTAGTTTTAGGCAATGAATTAAAAAGGAAATTCTCTGCTTTATAATGATTTCATTATTATGTTTCATTAGCTACCCCCTTTGTGAGAATATAGCCTCCAAAGAATATAAACTAAACTTTTTGACAGAATTAGATGTATTCAGACATAAAATATTTAATTCATCAAAGAGGTGTTATGTAAAATATAATGCATTTGTAATATTTAATGATATTTTGCAATATGCTCTTCTCTTAAATATTTTTTTATTTCTAACTACTCGCTATGAACACTTTCCTGAGGTAAACATGTGACACAAACAGTTTTATAGACCTTTTCCGTGGTTGAAACACTGATTGAGTTATTACATGAGAGATTATATATTTCAGTTAAGTTGTTTTAACATATCTTCTGATGTTCATTCATGTTTATTTAGTGCTATAAGTTTTAGTAAAGTGGAAGAGCAGTTTTTGCGAATTTTGCGAACTGACAGAATTTGACATCTGAGACTGTCATAAAGAACATAATGTGCAACTAAAACAATATATATCAAAAGTTCAAGGTTATTTGAAAAAATTAAATGAATTGCTTTCATTGCATTTCTCCACAAACAACTCACTGTAACTTCTAACTATTATTAAGAGTGTGACACATCGCACATATTCAATAATTTCTTAAGCTTACCAGACATGGAGAGCTACCTTTACTAAATTGAATCTTCTTCTTCATCCCCCATACAGGCTCTGCTCCTTTGGGGAACGTGGTCAGTGACTCTCCTCAACACTTGAGCCAAACCCTTCTTTATACCCAAACTGTGAAGCAGGAGCCTTTGGATGTGTCTGGAAGCTACACTTATCCTTCTGAAATGTCCCTGGACCAAGACAGCAACCTGGGCTACACAGCCTCCCTTTTCCTTTCTTCTTCCTCTACCGGTGGTTCACTTCCCCCTACCATCACAGCCACGGTCACCTCTGCCCTCTCGGGCACTGGGGTACACCACACTCTGAATCAAGCTGGACGTGGCATCCAAGAGGACAGTGTAGCCCTGTCTTCAGACTACAGGTCTCAAGATCTTCAGCTGCCCAACAGCCTGCAAGTTGTGTCTAGGGCAGGAGAAGGCCCAGTCAGGGTTGTTTGTGGTGATCTGGACATGGAAGGGAAAGAGCTGGCCAAGCTGCAGACTGTACAGATGGATGATGATGGAAGTGATCTATGATAATATCATTAGCAACGAAGAGCTGCATTTCACTGGTTTTGTCATGCCGCATTGTGCCCTTACGGACCCTGTAAGCACAAAGAATTTTTAAATGAACCCTGATGATGGATATAAAATGCAAACAGTGCCTTCCTGTCCTCAGATATCCCAACTTGCACTAAGAGGGCTGCAGAATGAACCAGGCAATGCACTGAGCACCTGAAGATTATTTACATACACTGTCTTTACTCTCACCAAATGTATGAAAAGACCAGTTAAAAAGCACAAATGTGCTCTGAATCAAAAAATGCAGCTTTGTAGTGATTATTTTGTTTTAACAAGATTTTTTTTTTAAGCACAGATGCCTTTTTTGTTGTTGTTTGTGGTTTTTTGTATTTAAGTTCTTTGAGTGTGATGATGCAAATTTGATAAAGGTTATTTGTTATGTTGGACTTTTAGGTTACAGAATTTTTTATTCAAACTCTCTTTCTACGCATCCCAATATAGACATTTCTTAGTATATAATCTTGACATTAGTGCAACTGTTCACATGTGCCTTCCTCCTGAACTGTTAATATACTAGGAAGCTAGCTTAGAAAACAAGCCATTTGTTTTCAAGAATTCATCAGGAATAACTGAAGTACGAGTGTTTGTTTTTGTTTATTTGTGTGACAACTGTTTTATAATGATTTGGACGTGTTTTTCATTTCCTTTAGCATTAGAAAATCTGTGAGCTTCATAAGGTGCAGTCACATTTACAGTAGTTCGGCGAATTTTCATTAGCAAATTACAGTAACAATTTCAATTCAAATTGGGAATTTTGCATGAGGGAGAAAGATTCCTCACACCGATTTCGCAATAGGTTCAAGTTAGTCATCCAAATTTGTTTACCTAGAGCAAGCTGCTTGGTTTAAAAGTGAATTCTGTATGAGCTGTGCATAATATACAAATTTGCATTTATTCAGCCATGAAATTTTGCTAATGTGACCAAACCTTTACACCAAACATGAGCTCTGTACATACTGCAAGAACCACAAGAAAACTTAAAACGTCAGTCCTGCTTTAAAGAAACCTATTTTTCTAAACCCTTCCACCCTATTAAATATTTATATTTGTACATATATAATGAATGATCCAAGGGTTGTCTATGTCACTGACACCATTGTTTCACATTAGAGTCCTAAGCCTGATAATTCAATAAGTAAAGGGAATGACATCACGTCCAGTGAATCATCTCTTATTGGAAGCACCAGGTAAGTCAGCTATATGTTTTTAACCAATGGCAGGTGTGATGTCTGTCTAAAGGACATCCAAGACTCTATCCATTTAACCAGATCAGGCTACAACTTGGACCCCCTGGATGGCTGGCGGTGATCTCAGACATTAGTAATGCATGGACGAACACATATGCAGCATGGTGGAGATCAAGCTTGTGTTCTCACCAGGGGCATCCTCTGTGATCTCTAGCCAAAGCCTGGCAGCTGAATAAGCCCCTGCTCACTCTTAAAGTGTCATATGGTACCTGTCATGACATTACTCAAAGTAAAGGTCATCCAAAAAGCCAGCGTATATGAGGAGAAGTTACATATCCTTATTAGATTTCCTGAACCGTCCTCACATGATCTGGCAGGAATAGACTTTTGGCTCGAAGTCTATGGCAAAACACAGGCTCATCATTTGGTAGATTATGAAAAGGTGATAAAAGATATATACTCTCTTCTTAGTATTACTAAACAGGGCATTCTCTGTTCTTCCATATCTAGATATTGTAGTGTATAATGCAATAAGACAGCAGGTAATTATATTAATGAGACAGGTATTTATGCAAACTTTGATTGCTTATAAAAGTGTGACAGTAGGAGCCAAAGTCAGTTTACTGGCGTGAGAACATTTCCTTCTCTTGACACACAGTTGTCTACACCAGTCCGTGTGAGTCAGCGCTAATTGAATGGCGCCCAGGTAGGATTTGCTCCCTCGCACAAAGGAGGAGACATAAAAGCACACTGGGTAAAGAATCTATTGTTACCTGCCCAAAGGTGACCCTGTCGCCTAGGGCACCAGATTATCTGATTGCCAGGTATCAGATGACGCCTCCTGGTATACTGAAGGTTAAGAAAGCACTATTGTCTGGGGCTCTAAGCAAAGAACTGGTGGGCGCAAG
This sequence comes from Carassius gibelio, assembly GCF_023724105.1. Classification (NCBI taxonomy): domain Eukaryota; kingdom Metazoa; phylum Chordata; class Actinopteri; order Cypriniformes; family Cyprinidae; genus Carassius; species Carassius gibelio. The sequence continues at coordinate 16,127,328 of NC_068415.1, read as the reverse complement.
AAAGAGGGACGTGTGTTTCATGTCCCCTATTTCCCCTTGGCAGACTACATGCGTTTCATGGGAAGCGGTGTTATGTTGCTTTTTTGTATTATTTAAATACAAAATATGTCACTCCATCTCCTTGTAGCGTGAATGGGATGTTTTTTGGGCGTCCTTAAAGCTCTTTTCATCCTTTATAACAAAAGGCGCCGAAGAGAAGAAAACACCTTCCTTTTAATTTGCTCTCCAGTTTCACCAAAAGAATGTAAAGTACAAGGAACGGTCATTCAGTGCGAATGAAGTCAACCAAATATTACATATGAGAAAAGTACATCAAAATCATAATTGTTTTAAATGGTTTAGCAGATATGAAGGACGTAATAATAAGAATAAATAACACCAATAAGACCAAGGAGCTCATTGTGGACTTCAGGAAGAAGAATGGAAGCACGCATGACCCCATCCACATTAACGGGCTGGCTGTTGAACGTGTCTCCAGCTTCAAGTTCCTGGGAACCACCATCTCGGAGGAACTGTCCTGGGCCACAAACACCTCCAGCCTGGTCAAGAAGGCTCACCAGCGCCTTTTCTTCCTCAGGACACTGAAGAAGAACCAGCTGTCTTCATCCATCCTGGTTAACTTCTACCGGTGTGCGATCGAGAGCATCCTGACTAGTTGCATCACAGTCTGGTATGGGAACTGTTCAGTGGCTGACCGCAAGGCACTGCAGAGGGTGGTGAAAACTGCCCAGCGCATCACAGGGACACCACTTCCTGCTCTTGAGGACATCCAGAGGAAACGCTGTCTACGTCGAGCTCGCAGCATTCTGAAGGACTCCTCTCACCCTGACCACGGACTGTTTAACCCCCTGCCCTCCGGGAGGCGTTTCAGGAGCCTCCGGACAAGGACCACAAGATTCAGGAACAGCTTTTTCCCTAAAGCTGTCTCCTTGCTGAACTCTGCCCTCTGACACCCCTCAACACCCCCCACACCACACATAGACTCCTCCCCCTCTTCAACACTCTGACTGATTTATTTATTTATTCACAACAAGCAAAAACAGTAACTTATTACCTGCACTACTGTCTGTTCATCCAGGAACACTGTATAATCCATTTGCACATTGTAATATTTTCTATGCACTTTACTGTCCATTGCAATACTGTAAATTATGTTCATAGTTCTGCCTATAGTGTACATACACTTTTACATAATCCATCTGTATAGTATGTTCATAGTACACCTATCTGTATATCGTGCATATAGTATTTAATATCTGTAAATTATGTCCATAATACTTACCTGTATAGTTATTGTACATATTATAGACCTTTATTCTGTACTTACTGCTTATTGCACTTCTGGTTAGATGCTAACTGCATTTCGTTGCCTTGTACCTACATGTGCAGTGACAATAAAGTTGAATCTAATCTAATCTAATCTAATAATAGATTCACACTCCACAAGACAGCTATTTTCAGTTTGTGTTTTTAAAAACAGTGAAGATGTTCATAAATTCTGAAAAAGACAGCTCATGGAAAAAGGAGGAACCCTGCAGAAGTGGGCTTATTAAAGAACCTGACCCCTGACTTTTTCTGGAGGTTTCAAAGTGTGACATTTAGTGAAGCACAGCAGACTGTGAAGCACATGTAACCAGACCCTCGTGCCCACTGCGCCACAGCACTATACTCTGTGCTAATGTGAGGTCAAGGGCCAACTGGGTCTGAGACCCACCACTTCTGTACAACCCTTCTTAAATCACGAGAACAAAAAATATATGTTTAATAAAAAAAGGTTTGTTTTATGAAAATACAGAGTGAAGATTGTTATTTCTGAGGATGAACGTTTTTGTGCACATTATCACACTCATTGTAAAAACAGAAATTATTAATATTTATTATTATTTAAAATATTTATATTGTCATAACAAAATGCTGATGTTATTATTAGTATTTATTTATACTTACTTTTGGCAATTTCAAACATCCAAACCAGCAGGGGGCAGTGCTGCATGACTTCAATGTCAATAGACCCGTTTTTAAATACTGTATTGAGAGCTCTCTGGTCTAGGTCTTCTGTGGCAAACTTTATCTCAGTAGCAAAATATAGAGATGAATAGCTTACTGATGAGGCTGTAGTGAAAGTGAAGACCGCACACAAAAACACAACTCTCAAAATGAAATATTTGTGAAAAAAAACAACTTGTTATTGCAAACTCTCATTCGACCCATTGAGCTACTACTTGAAGCAAATTTCTGAAATAACTGCATGAAACCAATCATTACCAGTAATGTTTCTGAATAGAATGAGGAAATTACAATAACAAAGTGACAAAAAAAATGACGTGACTTGAATGTCCAGTAGGCAATGTCATTCTGAGACCCACCAAAAACATCTTCTTATTTATTTATTTATTTATTTATGTGGGAGCCACATGCCCCGTTCATACGGGACACGTCACGGCCAGGATTTTAATATTGCATAAAACATCCAAAGCAGTTCGACCAATAATGCAGGTATTGTAGGCTACATAATCGACCAATCGTGGGGCTGGGCGTGAGAAGGTGAGCTCTACAGGCAACGATCAAAGCGATGCAAATATGTTCGTTCGGTTGACTTGAAGAGTCGCTGCTAAAAATAAAAAAAAGACACCAAAGTAAGTGCCAGAGCTATCCGAAAACATAAGGAGCCGTCTACTCTCTCTAGCTCTCATGAATGTCACACAAAAATCGACCTGCACAGTGCAAAAAATCCAAAACCTGGATATTTTGGGCAATATTAAAATCCTGTCCGGGACGTGTCCCATATGAATGACGCATATGGCCATTTATTTATTTATTTGTTTGTTTTTTAGTGTTTGGGGCTTAATAAACACATGACAAAATTAGTGTTGTAAAAAAGAGAGACGAACTTAGGCCTATATATAATGGTACTGCATAAAATGTTGAATAAGACGTGTGATAATAGAAGGATTTTAGGCTATATGAATGATATTATAATTATTTTATTTATTTATGATTTATTTAACGTTGGTTATAATAAGTTATAGTTCACAACCTTGTCTTTTTTATATAATAACATGATTTTGGCAGCAACTGTTAATAAAAATAATACCGAAATAAGTTTCATAGAAGTATCTTATTTCATAGGGAAATTTTTTAAATAGTACGCTATGTAATTAATCTGTAGTGTCTCCCCAGGAGATGAACACACACACACACACACACACACACACACACCTAATGTCCTCTGCTGTGGACACAAGAAAATTAAACTTGTACAGTAAATTAAACTCTGCTTAGAAAGCAAGAAACAATCTGGGGGGAAAACACAAAGATCCTGTATGAAATAATACACAGGTTCTTAGTATCAGGTTTTCATATTTTTATAAACCAAGAGGAGGAAGGTGCCATGGCCTAAGCCTCAAATATTCGGTATTTCTGAAAAGCCCTTCATAACTTCATGTTGTGCTGCCACATTTAAGCATGTACAATCTCAGAGAAATGCACAAAAACTCATATTCTCAAGAAATGCTGGCTCCCAGAAGAATATTGCTAAAGCTATAAATAATTACTTTATACAGAATACACCATAAAGCGAATATTATCCAAATGTCTGCATCATAAACTGAATGATGGTGGACTGTGAAAGCCCATTCGTTTATATTAACAATCCATTAGCCTACTTTAATTCTTTAAAACCCATATTACTTTGCTTTCACCATATGACGTAGGCTAAAAAATGTACAAGTCCTTTAGGCTACAGCCTTCTTTAATTCTCGTTACACCAAGATTTGCGAGTTGCTTTTATTTATTTATTTATTAGCAATCAGTTTTTGTCTACTCTTTGGGCTCTGATGTTAATTCATTAATAATGGCGCTTTAATAGAACATGCATGTTCAAAATCTTTTTCTTAAACTAAAAAAAAATAGGAATAACGTGTTTACGAACGGAATTATTGCTGGCTTAATATATCGTTCTGCATTTGAACTATTCCTTTAATACATCTGGAGAGTTATGGACATGACTAAAACATACTTTAAGAGAATGACCTCATTGTTATCCAATGTATAGCCTACCGTGATGTCTTTTTGAGGGAAGCAGTTTATGGTGTGTTTACCATTGGTATGTGTGCAGGAATTAGCTTCGACCTTGCCAACCCTCGCCTTTAGGCCATAAAAGAGCACATCTTGAAATGATCAGGGCCTGAGAACGGGCACGGCCTTTCGATTTCTGAGGTTTAAGGAGGGGGCGCGCCGCAATGTGGTGGAGACATTACGACAACCCGAGCGCCGTCAATCACAGGCCTGTGTGCTGTTACACTGAAGCTGATACTTGACCCCACTGACGAAGAGACATTAATGTCGTTAAATTCAATAAAGCCTACAGTCACATACAGCAATGGAAAATTGTTTCCGAATGGGAAAACTACAGACTTAAGAAACTTAAAATAGTCAAAATATAAGACCGTATATTCGCATGAGCTTTAAAATACAGCTATGCCATTTTGTAAGATAGATGTGCTCTTATTTAATTGTGCAAAAGAGACAAATCATTTTAAAACCTTAAAAGTGAACAAATTGCGCAAATTGGGGATTTTCTCAAATATATATATATGTATGTATATATAATAATTAATTTTGCATTTTAATACAACTTGTAGGCATAAATCCAGAAAATTATTTGGGGTACATCTTTAGCTTTTAGATTTGAAATGTTTTTTTTTTTTTTTTTGTGCCTTGGGTGATCTTCTGGGACAGATGGATGGGACAGCTTTCATTAGCATGTTCCTCTCTGACCCTTCAGAGACAGTGGGCAAAAAGTTGTTTTCACAGGTGTACGGATTGGCTGTTAAAATCGACTAAGTCCTCGTTTTATGTCAATGTCTCGAGGCTTGCAAGATCATTTCAGCTCCAGACAGAGGGAACAGTGGAGGCTCCTTAAGTCTATTCCACATTAACGGCCCCATGCGTAATGAGCGTCTAAAAATGAACGCCGCATCTCAAATTAAATTAAAAGAGGTGCTCCATTCTAGGTGAGTGATTGTGAGTTTTGCGTGGCCGTGGTGTCAGATTTCAGATTTCGACGAAGATAAAGAAACGCGATCTATGCCTTGAAACAGCGTCTGGATGGCAAAGAACTCGACGAAGACAGAACTCATTTACTAATGCACCGGTTTTAGATTTCACTGTAGAGAGAGACCAGAGAGGACTAAAAAGAGAGCTGGGAATATTTTTTTTCTTTTTTTCCCTAAGCCTATAGAATACAAATCATTTAAGTGCCACAGGCTATGTTTAATGGTTAATGTTTTTTTTGTCCTATAAAGAAACTAAACAGAAAAAAGTATGTTTTATCTTTATGAATATTGGTGGATATTTGCTTTAGCTATATTATATTTTTTTATATCCTAAAAAAGTTGTTTTACCGATTTTATGGAACTGAAACAGCAGATGTTGAGTACTTGAAGTGGGTAAATTATCGATATTAACTTTGATTTGGCTAAGGCTTTCTTGTAAATAAATGTTTCACAGTCTTTGTGTAACCATGCAGAACCATTTCTGAGATTATACCGGTCTTACACGTTCGATTCACAGTTTGAAAAACCAGGGGCGCTACTTATCTAGTGACTAGCATTATGTTATCTTAACAGCTCGAGAGGCTGATTGTTTTCAATGTGACTCCAAATATCTCTGCGCGCATCTAGACCTTGCGCACAGCGTGTGCCCTTGACAATGGCACAAGCCAGGCAGAGTGCAAATAACTGTGTAGCAATCAAATGCAGGATTATCTTGTTATACATAGGAATTGTCTGTCTAATAACGTCTTTTCTAGACTATTAGTTAATAAATAAAGACAATGCAGTTAATTTGACATTATTCACTTGCACAGCATTGTTCACTGAAATCCTGTAAGCATAAAAAATAGCAAGCGCCAAAAAAGCATGTAAAGGCTTTGGGTGCAATAGGAGTGAACGCTGCCTTCAGACAGTTGCTATAATTGATTAGTATCGAGGTGCCCGGCTCCCTCAGGTAGAACTGGAGACGGGGGATCCAGTTTCAGACCACCGAGTCCCCGTGGGAGGAAATGGAAGCAGAGTTTTCTCCGCACTGCTGCAGGGGATAGGGCAGCTGGAGAGCCAATCAGCAGTCGCGCAGTGCTCTTTTAGCGCGACATGAGTCGATAGTGAGCAAACTGTCCTCAACAAACACCCAAAACTTCGCGGCGCGCGCATAGAGGATATCTCCAAGCCCCAAAATCGTGTCAAGCGACCTAATCGCTCTCATTAAAAGAAGGCGAACGGGGTGTCTCCCATTCCGTTTCCTTCACAGCATCTAGAGGAGAGCGGGTTGGTATAGCGGGAGTCAGACGTCATGTCAATGTTGCCTTCCTTCGGGTTTACTCAGGAGCAAGTCGCGTGTGTGTGTGAGGTGCTGCAACAAGGGGGGAACCTTGAGCGTCTCGGCCGTTTTCTGTGGTCTCTTCCGGCCTGCGACCATCTCCACAAGAACGAGAGCGTCCTCAAAGCCAAGGCTGTCGTCGCCTTCCACCGTGGAAACTTCAGGGAACTTTATAAGATACTAGAGAGTCACCAGTTCTCTCCTCACAACCACCCGAAGCTGCAGCAGCTGTGGCTTAAGGCCCATTACGTTGAGGCCGAGAAGCTGAGGGGGCGACCGCTGGGAGCGGTGGGGAAATATCGGGTGCGAAGGAAATTTCCTCTGCCACGCACAATATGGGACGGCGAGGAGACCAGCTACTGTTTTAAGGAGAAATCCCGCGGTGTGCTGCGGGAGTGGTACACGCACAACCCCTATCCATCTCCTCGGGAAAAGAGGGAGCTGGCCGAGGCCACAGGGCTGACCACCACACAAGTGAGCAACTGGTTTAAAAACAGACGGCAGAGGGATCGCGCAGCGGAGGCAAAAGAAAGGTAAGCTCAATCACATGAGAACTAATTAAAAACGCGTGTTATACCGCAAGTTTAGCTGCTCATAACCCTTGCTTTACAGCTGACGACTGCTGCAGTGCTGATGATGCTATTGTTGACATATTTACTTGGATTACAACTGCTTTATTTTAGAAATAGCAAAACAGAGATCAGGGTGGTAGCCTATCACTGGAAAAGCATTGTTACCTTAAGTATATATTTCTGTCTTATAGCTTTTACAAAATAATTTATTAGTGTGAACAATAAAATCAGGTTGATTCAGTCGTGTTTTATAATATTTGTTAAGCAATTAATTTGTTGCCAGATAGAGCACCTATTTTTCTTTCTTTTTTTATAGCCTATTTATAATTTTATTTTAACAGTCAGAGGGAATTCCAGTGAAGCCAGATAAACTACCGATATTTTCAGATCATTCAAATTAAAATTATTCCTGTTATTTCGATGGGCAACTGGACGTTCAGTAGCCTAATTCTAATAGAAATAAATTTGAATGTCTGAGAATTTATTTTATTACATTTAGATTCCAGAAAACAACGACTGTACTATATTGTACACAGCATATCTTATCTACAATATAAAGGAAACCCTGCTCTCATTCTCGTTGACAGAGAGAACAGCGAGAACAACAACACTGGCGCTAACAAACAGAACCAGCTGTCACCGCTGGACGGCGGGAAGTCCCTGATGTCAAGCTCGGAGGACGAATTCTCGCCCCCGCAGAGTCCTGACCAAAACTCCGTGCTCCTGCTCCAGGGTAACATGAGCCACCCCGGCGCGTCCGCGTACTCCATGACCGGCCTCGGCGCCGCACAGTCGGTGCACGGCATGCAAGGACACCCACATCAGCTTCAGGATTCATTACTGGGACCTTTAACTTCAAGCCTAGTGGACCTCGGTTCTTAAGTGATTGCGACTGAGCTTTTATTTATTTTTGTTTATTTTGTACCAAAAATAGACTGAGATCTGCCACTTTTACTGTATATATATATATATATAGGAGAGAAAATGAACAGTATAAGTAAAACTCCTTGCTATTTCTCTGGTTTTCAGAGAAATACTCAGTGGTACGCTTTACCGTGGTGGACTGACATTTGCCAAGTCGTTAAACTGGTCAGAAGACAAACCAAAAGCAGTTAATAAAACGATTCTTTTCTTCAAACTAATAAGACGTTCGTCTAGCATTTCATCATTCTGTTTTGCACCAATAAAATCCTATGAATTAGTGGGAAACTCTCTATTTCTGTTTAAATACAATTTCGGGATGGTAATTTTCGCTATAAATCTGTTTGACAAAGGTATGGTGAAAAAAAAACTACAGATGAAGCGTCAGGTCTTTGTATTATAACCTGTAAATAATTATTAAATAAATATAAAAGGTTACGCCATTGTATTTAAATTAGAAAAAAGTAAAGGTAATTTTGATTAAGGGTAAAAATAACACATTTGATCATTCATGTATCAGACGAATATATCTTCACTCATCATCTTCTACAAAAGCACATTTGTAAAAAATAAATCATATTGTTTCCTAAATCCTATCGGCAATCATTGTTGTTTAGCCTATAATAAAACCGTGCTTTATCCCGCTCCTTAATTCATCCAAGATCAAACTTAAATAATAAATCGAACAGACCTACCAAACAATTCGTTTTTAAATTTCTTAATTTTTTATGTAGGAATGACAAAGTTCACAGCCCAACATACATTATCAAATAACTAATAACGAATTATTTAAAAAAAACTAAATTAATAGATAAAATAGGCTACCTGTTGAATAACGCTATCAATTTAAATTCTTATAATAAAAGCCCTTCTTCTTAAAGCCTAATTCATCCAGCTCATCACTATATCATGTACTAACGTTCTCTTAATAATGTGGGTCAACAAAAAGCGGGGAGTTGTTGATTTTCCTTTAGCCTCAGGAGGCGCGTGTTGCTTTTGTGGTCGCAGTGCATCGTTAGGTTTGTAGTGGGGTGTTTACTTTGCGCTCTCCCAATGTTTGTTCTGGTGGTTCTGGGCCAAAGAGAAGAAATACCAGCTGCGGGAGGCAAACTCACGTGGCTTCATTCATAAGTTTCTTTAGAGCTAAAAGGCAAACATGGTTTTGGGGCCAGCTGACTGATGTTCTTGTTATCTCATTATCTTCAGACAACAACAACAACGTTAAAAATACTAATATACTAATAAAAATAATATGTGTCCTCCACTAATTTGAACCCTTAAAGAATATCTATTTGACATTGCCCAATGTTGGCTAATTTAAAATGTGGTCAGATCAATGCATTTACAAGGACCCCTGATCGTTAGGCCATTTAAATGTCGAGTAACTAGGCAGCCTCCCACCCATCTTCCACGCACGCACGTCAGGGTAACTGTTTTTAACAGAGAGTACCGAGGATTTCCGGTCGCTAATCGGAACCAGTTGCTTGCGCGAGGTTCGCATTGTAGAGCACTGGAGGCCCAGAACCACACATAGAGGGGCAACTTCAATTCTGCCCCAAGGGTACCAAAACGTGCAATTTTGACGTTGAATGCAACATTTGTTGAAAGCCTTGCGGATACCATTTTTTTTCCGTTTCTAATCTACATTCCCTTTATATTGTTTTATTTATTAGATAGCCTAATCAGATTAGTGAATAACTCAGACCTTGTAAAATTAATGTAGGCCTACTATTTCGTATTTAGGCTATAAATGTGTTTGTAAAATTAATTAGTTAATGGTATAGCAGTGATGGCAAATCCAACTTTGTTCATGCTGAAAAATGTAGCCTACTTCGGTTAACATATGGTCAAAACGTATTTTACTGATATGTTATTTGAAGTCATTTAAACATGGTTTACATGATAACATATATTTGTGGATATTTTTTAAAAAAAAATGTGACAATACATCTACACAACATTATTAGAGACCTAATAGCTAAATCCAGCATAATTCACATTTTCTAAAAATGCTACATAGGACATTTCACCTCCAAAAATAAACTTTCATCTTTTCCTCATCCCCATATTGTTCCAAACCTATAACTTTCTTCATTCTGTGAACACACACACACACACACACACACACACACACACACACACACACACACACACACACACACACACACACACACACACACACACACAATAAAAATAAAAATGTAAAACTGTTTTTAATCCTTTTTATCCATACAGTTAAAGCCATTTAATCTAATGTCATTTACAACCTCAAAAGTCTTCATAATATCTATGCAGGTTTTTTTATGATTGAGGGAATAATCACTTCAATAAATGTTAAGTATTGAACACTGAACTCCACCAAATATACCTTGGTATATACTGTACAGCTTTATTCAATATGCCACAAACATTTAAAGTTGAGCACGAAAAGTAAAATATTAATAACAATAGTAAATGAAAAATACAAAAAGTATGAACTTTAAAACAAGGTTTGCTGTTATTTTGTCACCACCCAAAAAGCGAGCAGGTTGTGAAAGCGTGTTTTGAGCTCTAGTGGGCCAAAGCTGCTTTTAAAGGGTTCAGGTTTCCAGTCCCTCATTCCCTGTCGAAGCATGAGCTCTGCAGCACTGTAAACCAAGGTGAGCACACAGAGCAGAGGCCTGTGCCGAATTTGAATGAGACAAACAGTGTTCCTCATGTGGGAAGAAAAGGGTTCGGCTGTAATGTGAGCAGCTTTTGTGGGGTTTAGGAGGGGGAATGACTGAGTGCCATTTTCTTCACAGATAATAGCTGAGACTTTAGGGAGTTGTTAAGGGGGGTAACGGGTGAACAGGTGGGCTTCATGGCTCCTTGCCCTTCCCTGTATTACCTTTTGTCACCTGAGATCAGGTCATCCCTCGCCTTGAGGTTCGGCTCAGTGAGGCATTATGGGATTACAGGATGGGACAAACAAACAACATACACACAAAACAAAACCTTTGGAACCTGTCCTGCCTAAAAAGTTTTTGAAATATCAAGTGGAGAACTCTATGTGACTACAGCATACATATGACAAATTAATATACAGATGGTTGAGAAAAGATAGACATAAACTGTTTAAATGAACTTTAGAATATAGAAGATTAAGATGGTTCTGTGTCGGAGGCAAATGTTAGTTTGTGTTAACAGCTTATAATAAATCACTGGAGCACTAAGGGACGGCTGGGGATTTGCAATAATATGCGAAAGTAGTTTTCCATATGGTTGTGTCATCAAAGAATATGGCCTTTGAGAGGTGCTGAGAATCCCTTATTAACTGTAGTGCACTCTGAAAACTCAATGGAGCATTCAGTACAATTCATAAGTAATAAATTAAAAACGATATATATATTCTATCAATATTATTAAATAATATTCTATTTTCAGTAGCACTTTAGTTTAAGGTCTTCTTGTTACAGTGTAATTATATATTTAAGAACTGAGTAATAATAGTAAACACTTACTATTTGGATATAGAATTAGGGTTTGGTTTAGGGTTATTTATAATGTAATTATGCATAATTTACTGTTATCACTACAGTAAGTACTTGTATAAATAGAACATGGAAATAAATTAATTTGCTACCCTATTTAAAGGAAGATTTATTTTTTTTATTTATCACTTAACCACCCTGATGTCCAAACCTGTATGACTTTCTTTCTTCTGTGGAACACGAAAAGATATTTTGAAGAATGTGTTTGCTGTGTTTGTCCATACAATGAAAGTCAACGTGGTCTAAAATAAAATTGCATAGACAAGGAAATGAAAAAATACCAATAAATTCAAATTCCTTTGTGTGTGTGTGTGTGTGTGTGTGTGTACCACAGAAGAAGGCAAGTCATACAGGTTTGGAATGACTTGACAGAATGTTAACTTTTGGGTCACCTATTATTATTTTTTACTTGTTTGGCAAAATAACTTGTAATGTTGTTAATCAATGTACATCTTTAAAAAGATTTTTGTTTAGTTTTGGTTGTGTTCATTCTTCCCAAAACAAGCTAAAAAGAACGACGCTGGATGAAGGAGCACAACGCAGTATATTGTATCACCTTACAGGAAGTTATGACTAATGGCAACACAATGACTGTGCGTTTCTCTGACTGTCGATCGACCAGCATTGTGTTCCATTACAAAATGGCTTCAACGTTTACATTAACAATAGAATTATAATTATTGTAATTATCTGATGGAAAAAACATTATCAGAGCTTCAGACTACGGTTTACAGGGCGTCACGTGGTACAATACAGGGAACTAATTTTCATTGTAGGACGTCAAAAAAGGCATTGCTTGTGAACAAACAAATGCCACGTTCCCTTATGCATTGACAAGCACTTGAGCAAACACACATCGTAAAAGGCGGACTAAAGCTTGTGCTGCACACCTGCCTGTGTGTCATCTCTCTGTACAGCAGAATTACAGCTGATTTCAGATGAGCTTCCTCTCTGGGAAAGTTTTTGTCTTTTATAGATTTGTCAAAATGACAGCAATATTACTCCATCAATTTGGCCTTACTTCACGCTTTTATCTGTAAAAAGTTGAAGGACACACGCTTTTCCTGATTTGTTCTGCAGAGCTGGGTAACGGATTACTTCCAAACGGTCACAGTGGCTCAGGTTTCAAAGCCAAGCCTCACTGATAAACGAGTGGAGGCAGTTGTCACCCAGGCAGGGAGTCCTCCATCAGCAGCGTCTGAAGAGTAAAAGGGCAGGGGTTTTTCACAGACTCGCTGTGAGCCTGGCGTCAGCAGCTCCAAGGTTCATAGAGCAGGTATTTAAGGGTGATGACCATGGAGCAGCCGACTCGTAAAATGCACAGCCTCATATAAATGGACACGTACATGTGTGTGTACACAGTCACATTCACACAGGACTAAAGGATGCCTGCCCTACATTGCACAAAAAGGTTAAGTGTACTTCAAAAGAAAAAAAAGAAAAAAGAAAGAAAGAAAAAGAAAGAAAAGTAGGCAGGACCAGGGAGGTGACGATGGAGGAAGGAGCCAACGAGTAGCCAGGAGTATGTTGAAATGGATAGTGGGCCAGAGCAAGAGGAGACAGCTGGTGGACCACCAGAGCCCAGCCAAGACAAAGGCCTGTGGAAGAGTCGCAGGAGGAAGGAGCCATTGAGGAAACCTGGGTGAAGGATCCAGGGGTATAAGCTCCTGCGTTGTTGCCGGTATGGATGGTGAGCCAGACAGGGCCGAGTATGTGCAGGGCCTGGGTGACCCTGAGTATCCGGAGGGCCGAGGTGAAGCAGCAAGCTCTATTGGAGACGGGGATCCAGAAGGCCACGGTGGAGCTGGTGTGAGTGAGGATGAAGGCAGAGCCAGAGGGAAGGAAGAGTGAGGAGGCGAAGCTAGAGGAGTGTAGTCCTGAGGCGGCGGATAGTCGATAAGTGACCAAGGTAGAGCCAGTGGGACAAGAGCTGAACAACACAACACAATTCAGACAGACTGATAGGGCAAGATGAAGATAAAGAAACAAATGGGTCAAAAAGAGAAAGTAAAATCTACAGGAGCCAGCTGCTGCCCACTTATGAGTATTCTCATTAGCTGCATGTTCCTGTCTTGTTTTGCACATGGCTGGTGATTTAGTTTTGCTGGCCATGTGCTTTTTTGTCTTTTTTTTTTTGTTGATTTTGTCTTTATTTCTTATGCACTATGTGCTCTCATGTCAATTGTCTTGACCCCACCTATGTTGGTAGCTGATTACTTGTTAATTTGCCCGACCTGTGTTTCTCTCATTACCCTCCTCATAGCTCCCTATTTATTCTCCTTGTGTTTGCAGTCCCATGCCCGTTTGTCATTGAATGTTGAGTGAGTGCCCGGTGTCCTGACCTTCCTTGCCAGGCCTTGTCTTGTAGCCAGCTGTGTTTTTCCCCCACAAGGTAGTTTTTGCTTTTTTTTTTTTTGTTTAATTTTATTATTAATAAAGCCCATTCTCCTGCACCATTGTGTCCTCGCCTCATCCTTAGACCCCTAACATATAAAGTATTGCACCTGCCATTTATCTGTTTTCAGCCACAAAAGAATTTAAGTATTTTACATTCCTAGTTGAAATAAGAAAAGCAGTGATATAGATACCGATCTAAGAAAGTCTCACAAAAACTCAGATCATCTAAGGTGAGTGAGAACAACTGTTTGTTTACACATATTCTGAAGCTCTAAACCTAACAAATCCAGCTATCATTTCACACTGGACATTTCCACACTGGATTTTTTTTAAGTAGACTTGACAAACACAGAAAGGAGATCCTTCCTGTGGAGTGTAGAGGTGAAGACATGCACAATTACAGAGGTGAAGAGGGGCATTGTGGGAGGAGACTCACAGGTGACCAGTGCTGACAGACACCCTGTCATAACATCTTGATCTGCATCCAGGAGACAAGGTGAATCATTTTTAATTTGCACTGAATTTAAAGCAATAGTTCACTTCTCATTGACTTTCATTGTAGTTACAAAAAATAGTTCTTTCAACATTCTTTCAAACATCTTTGTGTGTGTGTATGTGTGTGTGCATGTTTCACAGAAAAAAGGAAAACAAAGATTTTAGGTGAACTATCCCATTAAGATATCGTGTGGCTTCTTGCTAGCCTTAGCTGGGTTCACACACAATATTAAAGACGTTAGTTTTGTTTGACCTTGACCTCCTGCTTTATATATAGTGTTAATACATCATGAGCACTTTTTGCATGTGTGTGTCCAAATGAGTGGTGAGCAAAACTGAATCATAACGGAGGGGGCCTGTACAAGACCCTGGTCTCAGCTCAAAGAGAGAGTCGTTTGTTCACTGATGACTAAGTGACTGGCCAGGTAACTCGAGCTCCTTCCCCCTTCCTCCCCTCCCCTCGCTCAGTGTAACGGGCACTGATAAAACCCTGGATGTTCCCTCAAACATTTCAGGAAATGAAAGTTTGAAACATGATCCAGCAGCGCCAACATCTCCTGCTCCGGGACAAAAGAGGCTCACAAACCTGCCGGATACTGTTCACCTAACAGATGATGGAGGGAAGAGTGAGATGGAGGAGCGAGAGGGGAAAAAAAGAGAAGGATACCAGAGAGGTGACTCAGGGAGAAGGTGACAAAGTAAAAAAGAAAAAGCTATGCGTTTAGTTGTTTTCATGCAGTAAAATTCAAATACTTTAGCAGTCACACGTTGCAAAACCAAGCGAGTTGTCTTTCTCTTTCTCAGCTGTCCTGTTCCCCACTGCTTGGAATGTTTAGTGCTGTCTGTCACTGCTCATTGCAGAGCTGGTCATGCTTCACCGAAGCTTATCGTGAAAGTTAAATGAGTGACAAAGCATAAACTCATAAGTTGAGACAAACTGGAAACACCTTTGATGTCCTCCGCGTCTGAAACAAGCCTGGACAGCTCTGTGCAAGAAATAAAATCATTTCTAATCCTGCATTGTCTCTGCAATGCATGCTAACAGACATGAGGAAGAATTTAAAGGTTCAGCCTCTGTCCTGAGTTTATAACTATCCTGTGCTCAAAAGCTTTATTCTTTATTCTACATGCCAGCATTTTCTACCTCGGAAGATGGTTAAGCATTATAAAGTTAGTTTATGTATTCACACTTTCAATACTTGAAGTTTGTAACAAGTATTTGGCCTGATGGCCCAGTGTTTCCATAAATAAGCTGTTTATAGTAAATAAGTTGCAGAAATAGGGGGTCAGTCCAATATTATCATTACTTGTTTGGGTTCGGTAACTTCTTGTTCAATATTTTTGAAACTTTTCAGGCTCACCAAGGCAGCATTTATTATTCAATAACACAGTAAAACAGTAATATTGTGAAATGTCATTACAATATTATTTTTTATATTACAATACTACTGTTATTAGTACTTATAAAACACATATTAATGCATGACCTAGTCAATAACTAAACTTAACAACCTTATTAAATATTTATAAGCAGTAATTAAGAGTCATAGTTATTAAGTCATAGTTACTATTTAGTTAATAGTGAGAATTAGACCTTAAAATAAAGTGTGTAATATAATTGAAAATATAATTGATGATTATGCTGAATTTGCAGCAGCATTACTGCAGTCATTAGTATCCTTCAGAAATTATTACAATATGCTGGTTTACTGCTCAAGAAACTTGTATTATTATTATTATCAATGATGCTGCCTAATATTTTTTTTTGGAAACTGTGTTACATTTTTCTATTCTTTGATGAAAGTTCAAAGGGCCAGTGTTAATTTATTTGATCTCTTTTGTGACATCAGATGTATTCATTGTCACTTTTGATTCATTTAATGCATTCCTGCTGATAAGTAGTAATTTCTTTTCAAATGTATTATATTTATGTTTTTACACACACACACACACACACACACACACACACACACACACACACACACACACACACACACACAACCACACACCACTTCAACTTTATTACTATGCATTCTTTCCTTGTTAAAGTCATTAGAAATTTCCATTATTTTAGTCTATCCTCTGGCCTGCTATCAATCACACACAATTGATGTGTATTTATCCAGTTATCACTAATACTATATTGCAGAATTACAAATTATAAAATTAAGATTTTTGTTTATATATGTTTGAATACATGCCAGCCCAAAAAAGTGAACTTCCTCAACTGATTTTTAGTTCCTTCTATGTCCTTTAACATCTAGGAACTGAATTAATTATAGCTATTTCACTGCAATGTCAAAAGAATGAGACAAAGCCTTAATGCCCTAGTGAGTGTGCTCCACTCAGATCCCCACGGAAGAGGCCGATTTAGCCTCATTAGCACCCGGTCTCATCTAAAGGCCCGCGGGGTTCAGTGTGTGGGATGGGGATAATAATGAAAAGGACAGAGATTCAGCGGCTTAGTCTGCATCCGCTGCTACTCGACCAGAATTACTGGGTTGCATGAGGGTTTAACACACCTTAACCAGGATCTATTTCACACTGCAAGATAAGCTTCAAATTATGGATACAGGAAGAAATACAAATGAAAAGTAGCCATGTACCTATCTTTACAGAGACTGTAAAGAAAAGCTAGTATCAGGTCTTAATACAAAGAACCATTATTTGCATCTCCTTTGAATATATTCATAATTTGAAAGCAGGATGATATAGAAGTGTTCTATTCAAAGAATAGATTCCATTGATAGGAATCTTTGAATATATTCAAAGATCAAATATATTAAAGTCAAAACCCATGTCTTAATGCACAGTCCATGAGGGACTTTTTGCTTCTCAGTGGCCTTTTCTTTATAACAGGATGTTTTCTGGTCTTGAATAAATATATACAAGCTATCTGGTACACCAAGACTTGTTAGGGTTCACAGACCCTCCTCAGAGAGATACAAGGAGCAGGAGTTAACTATGGTGACAGCTGCAGAAACCAGAGACCCGAGTTATTTATAAAACTCCTACTGTAACATTTCAAGTTAGCATCCCTCCTCAGACAAGTGCACTTATTAACTGGTGCCACTCATCATGTGAGGAATCTATACATTTTGCTGGGAGAAAAACAAATCCTGAGCATGCATGAAAATTTATATCATATTAATATGTTTTCAAACAAAGTAATTGACAAAAACAGAATAGGCACAATACTTTTTTAGAGGCCATTAATCAAGATCATTAATTAAATAATAAAATAATATAGAAAACAACACAACAAGCATGCTTATTTTTCTCATTTTCCATCAGTGCATTTGTTATAGGAACAATTTTGATTTCAAGGCTGGTCACTGCATCATTCATGTACTGCCATACTAACAAGAAGCACTAAGGCCACATGCCACCTGGACTGCAGGCTTGAGGTAAGTCTCTATGCCAAAAAAAAAAAAAAAATAGGAGGAGTTTCTGTCACTAAGAATTACCAGTCATTTTACATAATTTCATTAAGATATCAATATGCATGAATATATAAACTTGTTAACATGGGATTATCTAGTTCTGTGCATCACTTGTTTCTTGTGAGTGAGCCATTCAGTGATAACCATCCATTGTGTTTTTTATTTGTCATTTGTTCATTTTCATTCAGGCATTTGTCATTTTCATATCTGCCTTTTAGTGTGATTAGGTGTCGTGGCTGGTCATTACTGTCCGTATGTGAAAAACTGTTCATTATAAAAATGGCCAGTATTCGACAAATATATGGATATCATACAGACTGGAAAAAATGTAACAACTTTAGATACCAAGAGACTGTAAGCTTCCATTCCCCAACTAAGTCCTGCCAGGAAGCCAATAGTTAGCCAAATCATTGGTATATCGCCATCTTTTGGTCATTAAATGAGTATTACAAGACAATCAGAACACAGTTTGTTACATTTGACAGTTCTAGATATGATCAAAGTGACGCATTAAGTTGTAGTGTGTGATCAAAGTGTCGCACAAACCATGTAGTTTATAAAGTATTCTGACTGTGCACTTTATTAATTATGTGAAAGTAAAATAACGTAAGAACCAGGTTTGTTAGAGAAGGAATTGTGAAAGTGCAGCATTTTGCTATATTTGCCGCTCTCTAGTGGACGGTGTTTGTATAACAGTCCGCATAATAAGCCTAACCGCTTACAACTGTGGAAAAAAGATAATTAGAGATAAATCATAACACAAGATCTGATAAAACAAATTCCAATTATATACAGAGGATAAGAGCATCCATTTTATATTCACGATTCAACTCATAAGTAATTTTTATTAAAATAAAATGTAAAAAAAAAAAAAAAAAAAAAAAAAAAAACCTAGTCCTACATATTTAGTCACTTTAGCTTTAATGCTAAACTGATGTGTTTAATGTACAATAGACTATATATCTGGATTTACCTGAAGTCTGTTTTGTATATACATGGTGGAGGCAGTAGTTTTCTAGTTGCATTGATCAATCTACTTTACAGACTACACTACAACAAGAACTGTAACTAACAACAATATGTCTATATTACCGTCTTCTAAACCAGTAAACAATAAAGTTCTGTGCACGTTCTGCTTTTAAGCCGTCTGCCACTTTAAATACTCGGGATATGTAAAGCAGGATATTCTGATTGGCTGTCAAAGTTTCTTAATCCTTCCTAAGATGGAAAAAGATTGTTTTTGAAGTGATTCCGACGAAATCATTCCTCTATGCTTTTAAAGCTGGGGTGTGCTCTATTCTTGAACGATTTCACAACGATTTTTAACGATCTTTATCGATGTAGTTTACGTCTTTTGTGTGGACGGACCAGCAGACAAATGCACATGATTGTAAGAGTTGGAATAGCAAAATGGTTTATTTAAAACTGATGTAAACAAAAATGCTGATATACCATAATGATGGGTCTTAATTTTACATTTAATATACTTATGGTAAAACCTATACAAACTACTAATGAAGATTGCACAGGCACTGGCCATGGTGCTGAAATAGTGAAACTGCACATGACAAATGAGCTACAACAGTGGGGAGAATATATTTACAGGAAAGCGTCAGTCAATAAAAAAAAATAGTGAAATTAAAAAGAAAATAATGCGATTCTGCACTGCAGCACAAGGATGATCGATACAAACATCTGTTATAAATTTGGAACTGCAGAGTCTGTGTTACTTTTTAGTCCCATCAATAATGTCCAAAAACTACACTTGTAATTCTTTAGATAAAGTATTTCTTCTTGAATTATGTAGCAGAGCATGAACTGAAATAAATTGCTATTTTAGTTGTAACATAAAACTGAAAATAATATAAAGATTTCCTACATGAGGAAGCTTATCCCACATCTGAATCCATAATATTCATAGAGGCTATATAATTTCTGTTATTATTTTGAAATTGTTAATCATATAAAATGTTTAATTAGAAATTTTATATATAACAAACAGAAAATAATATATATATATATATATAAGTATGCTATTATTATCAAATAACACCTGTAACAATATTTTAGTCATTTCAAAAACATTTTTACCTCAAAAATCTAAATTAACATCTGTATGAGTAAATAAATAAATCTAACAATTCTTGCGAATATAAGAGGAGCAAACCCATTCACTAAATGTGTTTATTGCGATTTAGTGCCATCTATGGCCAAGAGGAAAAATGAATGTGAGGAAGACGTCTTACACCAGGGGGCGTATTGTACAATGATCCATTTCAACAAAATGACAAATTGAAATACATGATATAAAGAGTATAAATCGTTTACCTCGCTCGCTTCACCTAGTAATGTATGCTGCGACCAAATAAGCTGCACTAAAACTTATCAGTATCCTAATGTTTAACATTTCTTTTCAAATCATGTAATCCATCCAGTTCCGAATACTGGGAAAAATACTGGTCACTCCAGAACATACACTGTCATTAGCAAAACGATGAGACTTTGAAGTGTTTCATGATTCTGATGAAAATCTAATCACTGGTTCGACAGGACGAATGTTTAAGTTCTTGCTTACGTTTGGCTGGTTCTTCGGTTGGTCCCAAAGGCATCAGTCGTCTTGGACTTTAAACTGACAGCTATTGGAGTGAATGTATGAAGTTTGTGTAGCCTACTGTTTGGCTCCTGTGGCTGGTGTGGGTTCATGCTCGACGCAGTGAGTCCTTCAATACATGACAATACTCCTTGTAATCAATATGTAACCATGTAATCCGTAAAAGTGGCAAAAACGTAAATAATAATAATAATAATAATAATAATAAAATATTAATGTATTATTATTATTCCAAAGCCATTGTATAATAGATATATTCTAAAATATCGCATATAAAGTGATGTGACATTCAGCCAATTATGGTGACCCGTACTCAGAATTTGTGCTCTGCATTTAACCCATCCAAAGTGCACACACACACACACACACACACACACACACACAGAGCAGTGAACACACACACACACACACTGTGAACACACACCCGGAGCAGTGGTATAAAAGTATAAAAGTCTGTGCTGGTCAAATACCCTGAAGTTAGGCCTACAAGCCACACGACTAACCTTGGAACCTTGGAAAATATTCTAAATAATATTAATTTCACAAGAAATGAAATCATGAAACTGTTTTACAGTAATAGATTAATACTTGCATTTAACTCGCATATTTACTTATTTCAATACAGGCCTGTTGTTTTGTTGTTTGTGTTTGAGGCTAACTAAATCAGCAAAGACTAAACTTATAGTGGTTTTGCTCTAACTGATAGCGGCTTTCAAACCTAGACAGTTTCTTTTCAATTGTTTTAAGGAATCAAGGCCATGGTGTGGACAGATAGAAAAATGACTTTTAACAGCAGAGGGCGCTAAACTCTAACAAAGCCAAACATAATGAATTTCTCTCGACTGTCTCATTGTTCGATATGTGTTATTGTAGTGTTGAATTGTTTAATACATGTGATTTGGATTGTGTTCTGTACCACTCTTCAAAAAAGCAAAAAATAGATTTTTGAAACTAATTAATTCTGTGCAAATTCGTAGTACAGTTGTAAATTTTGAATACATAATGACAAACGTAGAGCATATTCTGACAATTAATTGCAAAGAGTGATTGTAATAATTTTCCACAGAAACAGCCGCACTGTAAAAACCATCATACCATCGTCTGTTGTGCTTTAAATCAATTACGAGTATTACAATAAAGAAATTACTGGACTGTACAATACAGTCCTCCAACATCTCACAAAGAATTTGGACAATTGTTTGAAAGTTTGAAATAGGATCGGTACATAAAAGCAGCCTACAGAAACAAATAGAGCACATTTTATGTATTTATTACACCTCCTTGCCTTTATTATTATTATTATTGTTATTATTTATTTATTTATTTTTTATTTATTTTTTTGTGTGTGAAAGTCTTGTAGCTACCCACTGTGCCATCTGTTGGACCATCAGTTTAAATGTGTGTTCTCATGTAATCCTTAATATCTTACTCGGGCCATAGGACACAAGGGGTGCTTGCTTTGATGCATCACATCAGCTTCATTGAGACATTTTAGTACTGGTTGTCCATTGTTTGGAGACTTGCAATGATAATTTTAAGAAGGGATAAGATGCGGATAAAGTGATAGCATTGTTATCAAAGATTTTGCTGTTCCAAACATAATTTTAAAAGCCTATAGGCTTATAATTGCATGTGCTCTGGCCTTGAGCACGACAAATTTGTGTCATGTTCACAAAGACCCAAGGCAATTGTTAAACACCTAGGAATTCGGAATGCTACTCATTTTAGCCTCAAAGACCTCATTTAGTTTCAGTGAATGCAAGTCCCTGCTCAGTTTTAATATTGATATTTAGAAAATGCAAATCTCATGCGAGCCAACTATACCTAATATTCTTGTTAAAAATTAATTAGCCATGTTTATTTAAAAAAATGATAACTTGTCAGTGGTGTACTTGTATCTGCTAATGATATGAAGAATGTCATAATGCTATTTAAACACACATTATTTACAGTATATTTTCTATCGTAATAAATATGCACTGAAAAGTTATTCTTGGAGCACGTTGGGGAGAAAGCACCCCCTTAGCCCCACAGAGCTTTGAAGAGCTCACTATTGTTCCAGTGGGGTTGAGAACTGGTCATTACTGCTGATTAACGCTGAAGAGTTTGACAACCTTATTGACTGTCAGAAACACTCTTTTCACCTAATCTTTCCGCTTTGGTTCTCTTCCACAATCAATAGCGTGCTCTCCTTTCCCCTACCACATCTATGGCTCTTTTTTCCTTCAATAGCAATCTTTTACCGAAGCATTGTTAACAGACTTTAAACATACGAGTTGCCCTTCCTTCCCCGGACAAAAGTGATATTAAAAGAATTTAGGCTAACCGTGATACAAAAAATAAATAAAAATAAATAAATAAAAACAATAGGCTAAACAATGACAAAAACACAAGATGAGTAATTCATTATAATAATAATCATAAAATGGACATAAAATAATTTTAGATGTTTCAATTCATATGGGTTTGGTGTTTTGACTTGACCTTGAAAAAAAAACGAAGCAAAAGTATTTCTGAAAGCAATTAAAGCACACATTAACAAATAAATTAGTCAATAAATTATAGCATTGGCTTATGCATTTTTCAAAGTTTTGGATGTTTTTCCTCTCTTGCTCGTCTTGAAACCAATGCGCTCGCCCTCTCGTTGACCTTCTGCTGTCAGAAAGCATTACTGGCCGGTAAGGCCAACCTCACGGGGCGGTTAACGCGTCTGGACACGCGGTAAGCTATCAGGTTAAACACACCACTATCTACATTTACCGATTACTGGCTATGCGTGAACCTCACACCATTTATACCAGAAATACAGAGGAAAAGTTCAAGTGGTTTGTCTGCCTAAATGAAGGGTGAATACAGACACAATGCATTCGCATATGCTAATGCTATTAAGGCTAGCAAAATAGGATATCCGGGCAGCCTAAAAAAGGCAATTAAAAAAAAAAAAAAAACTCACAATTTAGCCTATAATAACTAAATAATATTAACAATAATTATAATCATTGATATAAAAAAAATAGCTTACAACAAAATGGTTAGCTTATCGGAAATAAACATGACTTTGGTTTAGTTTATTGGTAATTGACGAGAATAAGTCTGTATGGTTACTTTGAGCATCAAAATTTTATTAGCGTTAAGTCTTTAATTCACTATCGGCGCACATGCTCTAAAAGTAGATCGTTTAACACCGAAACTTACCAGACTGAAATGACCAAGCAAATAAAAATCTGATTCTATAAGAGCAACAATTTAATGCGTAAACACCTTAGAAAACCTGGGAGGTAAAATGTTTCACCATGAAGTCCTTTTCAAAATTAACAAAAAGTGTGAATATCATTTGGGCACCCATTTGCTTGAGGCAATCTGTTTACAAAAGTTGTTAATACAGATAGTATTTTTTTTTCTCGGTTGCCCCACTTTGCTCTCACAAAAAGATAAATAGCCTACATTTTAAAATATAAAGCATTCCATGAATCCCACGATTCCGGGCTGATGTAACAGCCTCCAAATAAAAAATAAAACAAAATAAAAACACGGCCTCTGATACGTTAAGGCAGGCACCAATGTGCTTGTTTATCTTGCTGATTGTCTGTCTCGATTTCCTTCGTATGTGTTAATTTTCTCATAGTCTTCCCGTATAGCCCCGCGGGCCGGTTCGGTGCGATGTTAGATGTCACATTCGCTGTCACTTGAAGTGATGGAGATGGCCGATGCAGCGGCTTTGCTCGACAGGCTCGCTTCGGGGCTCGAAGCGTTGCCCAGTCGGTCTACAGCACCATCCTCTCCAGTTAGGGACCGAACCGAGCCGTTAGACAACACCTGCTGTTGTAACCTTTAAAAAGAAAAAGGATGGGTTTTAGATGAAGGGTTTTATATTAAAACTAGCCTTAAAAAATCGGTGAATAACAACACTAGATTGTTCTGCATTTATTATAATAAAAGCGTGCAATGAATGCATTAATACGCAAACTACTTTGGATATAAATGAAAATAATCTACTGTAAACGCTGTGTATGAAATCTATGACAATATTATGAAATGATGCCCTGCTTATTCTAGGCTCCAGGTTTAGCCAACTAACGGAATGCCCCGGAAGAACACGAAATAGGAGAGCATCTGTAGAGCCAGTGCTCGTTTAGCCTGCATCGGTTATCTAGGCTTTGTTTAATAAAATGAATGGCAATGTAGAAACATTTATTCTTCGTTTATTAGCCTAAACACCTTATAATAAAAAAGAAAAGGAAAAAAAAAGAAAATAATAATTATTTTAAAATATCAGTTTTAACAGTTTAAAAATATAGCCCAATTGTAACGTTTTGTCGGCTTTTGCATTTAAACAAAACAATTAGAACACAGTTTGTCAGAGGTCAATTATTATTATTAAACTATTTGTTAGAAACGGTCCTTGTTCGCGTCACTCCAGCATTCACCTCGCATAACAAAAAGCCTTTGACATTACGGTAGAATTTCTTTAATTCACAGCGGAACTGACAGAACCAAGCAGAAGTAATTATGGAGCTAAAATGAAAAAGGGCATCATTTAATCTATGAAGCAGTTTTTAGTCATGGTTGATTGTTATTTGGCATATCGAAAATGAGTTTTACTCAGTGATGCAGACTAGGCCCAAGCCACAATAAACACAAAAGCTAGCCATTGATTTTTGGTCAAAAGTGAAGTATTTTGGACGCGTGACGGTCCCTTTTGCGATGTTTTTTTTCTGTCTTCTCCTTTTCTTTATTTCAGTGATAATGAAATTTAAAAAATGTCTAGCAAATGTAGGCTTTAATCAGGAAAAAAAAAAAACCCCACATTGCTCCGGTTAAGCAACAGCTACAAATAAAATCCGGTCACATCTATAGGTAGATTAATCGATTTTTAGGCTATATTTTGTCCCAAGTATCTAAACAGGATAGGCTACTGTTGGTTTATTTGTTAACCTGACTTGGGCAACTAAAATTGACAACATGTTATGCTTTAACCTAGCCTTTCCTTTATTAGATCTTTAGACATTCATTTAGCTTTTATCGATCTATCTAATGTTAGTTTGTACGAATTTGAGCTAAAACATGAAATATTTGCTCACTGTAAGCCCCATGATTGAAATCGGGAAAAACACACCTGTTTTTAGCGGCCGCAGCTCTGTCCCTTTGTCTTCGATTTTTAAACCAATTCCCCACTTGAGTGGGAGTGAGTCCTGTAGCTTGTGCAAGCTCTCTCTTTTTACTTGGGTTCGGATAAGGATCCTGGAGGTACCATTCTCGAAGTAAATGCCGGGTCCTTTCTTTAAAGCAGTGCGTCTTTTGTTCACCGTCCCAAATTGTTTTAGGCAGAGGGAACTTCTTCCGTACCCGGTATTTGTCCACTGGCCCCAGCGGGCGACCTCGGAGCTTCTCCGCCTCCTGGTAGTGTGACTCCAGCCAAAGTGCTTGCAATTTGGAATGGGACTCTTTGGTGAACTTGTGGTTCTCCAGAATGTGGTAAAGCTCACGGAAGTTCCCAGTGTGAAAGGCTACAATAGCCCGAGCCCTTAGCACAGACTCATTTCTGTTGAGCACCTCGCAGGCAGCGGGTGCGACGGGCAGCGACCACAGGAATCGGCCGAGACGCTCGATGTCTCCGCTCTCTTCCAAAGTCTCGCATACCCCCGCTACCTGCTGGGGACTGAAATTCAAGATTGGCAACTGAAACATGAAGGCTTCTGTTTCCCCCTCTGAGTCCTTTCTACCTCATGCACAGTTTCGTGCTTTATGTGGCTTTTATCTGTCTCCCCCAGTCAAATCCAGACAAAAAGGCAATCCCAGAGTCAGCAGATGAACGTAGACGATGCAGAGAAATGGAGATGTCGCTCTATCGGTCTGAGGCTGCCTCTGGTTTGGAGACACCGAGTGTTCGAGGGCGCGAGATTACAGCACAAGAATGAAGATGTCTTTTGAGGAGGGAAAAGACGTGCTGCCTGCTTCTGTTTTTCTATTGGATTTGGCAGATTGGTTGCGTAGGCTAGTTTCCACCGACGCCTGTCAATCACTGTCAAGCGTGCCAATCACGCGGAACAGAGCTCGAGTAGATTTCAGCACCTCCCAGACCTCGACAGCGCCTTTTAGAAAGTAAACATCAGCGACCCATGCTTTTACCGAATCCCCGCCAGCTAATTATGCTCGATTGCGTGATTTACGCACATTTTTAAGTGAAGCTCGTGCGACCTAAAGTACTTTCTGATAATTTTAAACGCTAATGGGATTCTTTCCATTTCCATTCACGAAATGTTATATTTAAGCTGTCACTCGTCGGCTTTTTTATAGTCTTGACACAGGAGAAGACGTGATTGGCTTTTTATCGTTCCGAATAAGCGAGTGCAGACGTATCCGAAGTGTATTTCGACGCGCGAATGCTTCTGACTGAAATGACAAATTATATTAAATAAGATCATCCGTTTGTTGTGTGGATATTTCAGAGAAGAAGTCAGTCGTCAGCCTCGGAGTCTCGCTTGTGAAGAATAACGGCCGCTGACACAAAAAGGAAACAAATTAAGAAAGATTCGTTCAGTTACGCATTCAACGGCATGAGCTCGTAGACATCTGACAGCTCAGCGTAACAGTCATTGACCTGTCAAATTTAATGTTGCGCTATTTAGAATGAAAAGAGTTAACTGGACCTAACTGGACAAACCATTCCGCCTTCCAGCTGCACGTGGACAGGAGTCTGCTGATCTTTGGTTTCCAGCAGGCTAAAGACTCTATTAACAGCTTACATAAGCAGTCGAAATCGACCATTTCAAATATAATCAGCAAAAACAAATATTTTAAGCAAATGTTTACGTCCTAGGTCTTTTAATTACTATTTTATTTATATTTTTAAACTAGTGTTCTCATAGCTACCACATACATTTGCATTAATTAAATATTTTGAGCTCATTTGTGAATTGATAAGGATTTGAGAGGGGCATCAATGGACAAACCTGTCACCCATGTTTGTGGAGATGCCATAGCATATAAAATTGTGGTATAGTATCAGCTACAGCTCGCAATAAATATAAGACGGATGGATAACGCAGATGGTTTGAAGTGTCGGGTCAGATTATTTCACGGCTGGCTACAATGAAAAGTTCATTCTGACGGAAACCCCCTGATATTATTTTCACGGACCCACACAGTTCATTTGAAGAGAACCCTTCGGGCCCTTTTTGCATGATGTATGAGCTGCCCGTAGCTCCGATTATAGAACTACCGTCTGTGTACAGAAAGCTGCTCATTTCCATGCACTGCAGTCATGTCACGGAGACTGATCTTTCTTTACACCATCAAGATCTAGATTTGCACCATTACATCGGACACAATTTAACCTGCACGACATTAACAGAAAGTTATTTCTCAAAAAAAAAAAAATGAATTATTTGAAGCAAAATAATAATAATAATGCAAAACAAACAATAATTTGGGCAATATTTCAAGCTAAAAGGCATAAATAACATGTAAGGCAAATCCAATAAAATTGTCCTACTGACTTCGGATGCTGAATGGTTCATTAATATTTACACTTTTAAAATAGGAGAAAACACATAAGAGAAGCCCATTTCAGTACATTTCAATAACATTTCAATAGCCTATATTTGTCTGGGAAACATCGAAGATTTCATCAGAGCCATGCTTGCTATTTTATATGGTTTTTTAGTGCCCCGTACACCACACTGCGGGCCGTACGAGCATATGAAACAGAAAAAAACGTTGTTTTAGTGGCCTGACATGTTTAAGCTTTCAAACATTTACAGGACGTTTAATATTTTATATTCCGTCTTGTAAGTTTGAAATAGCCGAACAATTGCTTTTGTGTTGCTCCAAAGAACGAGACAAGCGACACTGTGGCCTAGCCGAGGTTCACTTGTGAAGAGAAGCTACAGACGTCCCTGCTGTGAATTCAAAATTGATACCTATTGATATTTTGACTGATTCAATATTTTTGATGGATTTAGGTAAAATATTAATTTGGGCTATATAAACTAGTAATTTGCAGTCAAATTCATAAGTTCATAATCGAAACTGCAGGGGTTTAAATTGCTTTTACATTTTACATTTCTGTTATTAAATGTATTATTTTAATTACAGTGGGAGATTCAATTAATAAATAGTCTACTTTTATACTGGAGTTGAGCAAGATGACGGCTTGTCATTAATAGCTAGTTTTATTTTTGTGATGGGTTTTGAATAAAATCAAAACAAGCAAGAAAAATGTAATATTTTATGTGCACGGTAAACACTTATTGGCTTTCCAGTAACATCTTTTGAATGTATTTTCTGTTTAATTTATGATGATTATGATTGAGTATAATTTTGTCATAACCATAACGATTACTTTTTTTTTTTTTAAATATGTTACAATTGATCATTATTGTTATTTTTAAATTTTGCTCTGATTTTAAATCCCAAAAGTTTAATAAAAAAAGAGACAGACTCTTATTCTATCTCTTAAACCTTTTTCTTGTGAGACAGTTAAAGTCATCCGTTGTGGACCACAGATTCCCACGGTGTGGGGTCACAGCATGCCCCACAGCAAAAAAAAAAAAAAAAAAAAATGAGTAGAGAGAAGGAGTTAGAGAGCAGGAATAGTGGGTGAGGGGCCATTAGATGCCCCAGATTCCTCTGGATGTGCTGAGCATGCTGCTGTCATCTCTCTCTCTCTCTCTCTCCACCTCTGTTTCCCTCTTCCTTAATCCATCCTAAGCAAACACTTACACCATCCTGGCTTTACACACCTCCAGCAAGTGTCACAGTATCATGCTTTTGTTGTTCATATGGCCTTGAGTATGTCCAGTATGTCTGAATTTGTTTAGCCAAACTAAGGATTATCATTCATCAAATATGTTGGATCAGTGACCATTAGATTGTGAATTTTGAAATATCCATAAGGGAGCAGATTAAGCAAATGCAGGCCTAATTTTGTCATGGCACCACCCGATTTTCAGAAAGCATGGCTACAATCTCAGAGGCCAGAGAGCAATTGTTCCGGCTGGATTATATTGTAATTAAGGTATCATGCCAGCAGTCAACCCCTCTGGTGGTCTAAATATGCAATGGTTAAGCCGTAAATGGGCATTTAGAGTGACAGGGATCCCAGGATCATTTGGACAGTTGAGGATAATGTAGTGGATAAATCTGCTGCTCTGGATGGTGCCATCATTAGAAGAGCTGACTTCTGTCTTTTTATAAACCATAATCTACGAATATACAGTAACAGAGTATATCCATAGCACAGCAGATACATAATCAGATAAAAAAAACATACACAACCACGCACAGGCTAAAAATTTTTTCAAGGTCATCCTGCATGCCCAGTAGCCTTCTTTTTATAGGCTACTTTTGTTTTGTACAAAAATATGTAAAAAATATGTTATTTTGATTCAGTTGTCAAAATCAATATGAAGAAATCAGCATGAAAATAAAAAAAGCCCTAATCGAAAATATTAGACCCTTTTGGCTGTTTATGACAAGACAAGGTTGTAAAATATCATGTGGTATAACTCATAAAGAAAATAAACATTTTTGAATTACTCATTGTTTGAATTAGTAAATGTTTGTGGGAATATATATATATATACATATATTGTCCCTTTAAAACATAAATATAGCCTGTTTTTTTCTTTTCTTTTCTTTTTAAAATAACAATTAAGGTGACCCGGACTAAACATTTTGGGGTCATTAAATTAAAATGGTTTTTGGAAATATTATAAAATCAAAATAAATAAAGTGTTTTAAACTATTTTATATATATATATATATATATATATATATATATATATATATATATATATATATATATATATATATATATATATATATATATATATATATTTTTTTTTTTTTTCAGTCTGGCATCCTGACGCAATGGTGAACGCAGTAGTAGGTTTATTTTATGATAATGATAATAAAATCGTTTAATTTGAGTTGTACATGACTAAATAAAAGCATAATACAAGTGGGCTAATTAATTTACCTCATACTGAAGATAAGCGGGAAAAAAAACAATATGTAAGCTACATAAACATGTCTATTCCAATAAAAAAAACTCTGTCAGTCACTAAATATATATTTTTTTTAATAGTGTTAATGGTTTATTTGTAATACCTTGACATCCTATGTTGCGAGAGCAGTGGATTTACGAAGAGCCCGCCCACACGCTATTACGATTGGTTGTGATTTGATTGACATTGTTGTGTATCGTGTGGTCAGACAATTTACTCGTCTCTCGAATCTTATCGCTTTAGTTGGTATAAGTTTTGACGTCAATAATTTATAAACAG
Source organism: Carassius gibelio (assembly GCF_023724105.1). Lineage (NCBI taxonomy): Eukaryota > Metazoa > Chordata > Actinopteri > Cypriniformes > Cyprinidae > Carassius > Carassius gibelio. Next base: position 16,096,710 of record NC_068415.1, on the reverse strand, counting down.
TATCAGCTGTCGGCGTAGAATCTATTTTAACTTGGAAATAGATACATTTCGGAATTAATTACAAAGAAGCGGCAAGTAGCCTACCACAATTGAATTAAATGTGAAATTTTGACGTAAAAAGAGTGAAATAGTAAACGTAGCTACTCCACCAATCTTTGTTTTGTTCGCATCTAATTTCTTTACAGAACTATAGATTAATAGCCACATAACCTATATATTTAACATGAAATACAACCATTTTAAGCATTCCATGTCCCATAAACTTGTAGTAGCTTTATGTAGAGAGGTGGTTGTGTTGTCTTGGTTTAAATGCTGCTGCTAAAATTACTGTAAGTTTTGGCATCATGCATAAATCTTTCCACATGAACACGCTGTTGTATATAACCTTTTCTGTATGCACACATACAAACAAACAGCCCAAGGTGAGAGTGAGTGCACTTTCAGTCTGTTGAGTAGCAGGCCTTATTAGGAGGAGCCCAGAGGGTGGGAGGAAGGTGGGTGAGGAAGACGGGAGTTCCCAGCAGTCTGTGCATGATGACTAAACCATGTTTAACGTTATGATACAAGACACAAGAGAGCGGAAAGCTTCCTCTGGCTAATCGGCTTATTGGGAACAAATGTAAATCGGCTCAGAAGGCGCAGTTGTAAATATGACTTGTTTGGCTGGGGGGGTCAAGCTGTCTTTCTGTGTGAGAGAGATTTTGCGTTTCTCCTGTAGAGGTTCTGAAGAAGTGATGATCGGATTAGTTGGGACCAGGAAGGATGTTCTTTCCCATAAGGCTGACTTATGGTTTGGTGTTATGTGAAATTCTTCTGGTATTGCAATCTGTTCTTTCCTCTGCTTGTATTTATTGCTCTCTTTCTGATGATTCATTTTTGGATTGTCACACAAGAATTGCACGTGTGTTAGTCAATTCAATGAAGTGGTTTTGATGTGCAAGGCTACTGCATGACCTGCTTTTTTTGTTGCCTTAGATACATGTGTATTACAGACCACTCAAATAGTGGAAAATTACATGTTGAACCTTTAAAACTGAAGTTGCCATGTCTTTGCATTATTTTGCTAATAATGCATATTAAGAGTAGAACATTTCTTAATTAGCAAATTGCAAATTGTTACTGTTCAATATTATGCACCACACACACACACACACACACACACACACACACACATATATAGAACTTTCACCATTATTTATACGACAGAGTGTAGATAGCAAAGTAAGGGTGACAGCGAGGGCATGAGATCAGGTCTGACTCAAACCTCTGTGCTTGGAGCCAACTGCAAGAGCAGTGCCACAGCTCTGGCATATTTTGCATTTATATTATGTTATTAGAATTTATGAATATTAAGTAAAAAGCCAATTTTTTAGAGTTTAGTAGTTGTACTGTCCAGAGCACCTCAAACTGTCCTAATCACACTGAAAAACGACGTGCTAAGCCACAATTTTTCTTTCATTACACCCCAGTGAATCCAACCTCATTGCTCACAGATCAGCACTTAAGTGATGTTGTAGTTGTAAAAGTCTAATACACTCAAGCTGTACAAGCCTGCCTTAATGACACACTCGCTTGACCTTGAGCCCAGGACCTTTACAGACCACTATTCACACCCACGCAAACAGCTCAGTGGCCGCACACAGCCCGCTCATCCAATTGGTGCCTTGAGTGTCCTGAGAGTCTGAAAGGTGTTCATCAAAGTAGATCATGCTCTATTTTAAACTCCTAAGGTGCATGCTCTAAAGATGGCCCAATCTGGCAACTAAAGAAGTGACATCTATTAAATGCAACAAGCAGACGAGATTAGGGTTATAAATATACATGGGGATTCCAAGAACAATGATAGGTGCTATAAATTATGCTTGGAAACAGTTTGTTGTGCTCGACCACAAATATCGCCACAATTTAAATTTAGAAAGGATTATTATAGCAGATAACATTTTCTATACACACTTATTCTTTTAATGTTCATTTAAAATTGATTTCAAACATTCAAATTGGATATTTAGCTTGTTTTGTTAATCTTTTGTTATTAAGCAAGCTTTTAAATGGCAGAACAGAATTATTTATCAGTGTTTTTGTATTGTAGGTGAACAGCATGAATTATAAATTAAACAGAAAATAGTAGAATAGCACTGCTTCTATAAACGGAACAGTCCAATTTCCAAGTATAGGTCAGGAATTAAGAGCCTCAACTATAGGATTAAAGTCATCTATTTTAGGACTTGCACGCTACAATTAATCATGGGACATTTTTGTACCACCACATAACACTTTAAAACAACAGAGGATATCCTCACACTGCATTAACATTGATTTGTGGCATTATAGAATAAATAGAAATGTAACTGGTGTCTTATTATGGACATTTCTATATGTTCAAATAAATCTTCACAACAGATATCAGATGTCCTTTTTCTCAGGATCATCTCATGCAGTGATCTGGTGTGCATGTTTAATAGTAAGGAGAAAGTGCAGTCACCGAGGTGCCTTGTGTGGATATGAAGCTGTTGAATAATGAAGAGGGGCAATGGCACCCATGCAACTTTCATGATGCCTGCTCTCCATGTCCGTGCGCAGGGAGCTTCGAGAGCATCTCACGGGTGTCAGCTTGTCAGATCGAGAGGACAAGCGAACTTTCATTTCCACCTCAGTGAGCAAAACTCTCTGTCTCTTTCTGCCCCCACAGAATCTCTCTTTCTCCTACACACACACACCACTTGACTACACTCTCTACCTGTTTCCACATTATATATGTACTTGGTTGTCTTAATGAGCTCAGACTTATGAATTTAGAAGTAAGTGCATCACCTGGATCTTTAGGCAAAAATATGAAAACACAAGCTTGTGTTGCATTTGCGTAGACAGAGGATGCACATAATGACTGAGATATTAATATTGCTTTATCAGTGATCAGTGAAGGATAGTAAAGATGCTAGAACAGCAAATATAGAGAAGACAAAAATTCTAGAAAGATCTATATATGTGTCATTTCCCCCAAAATGGCAATACATTTAAAAAATGTCATTTGTTACATTGCTCATTAATAGTTCAAGCTTTTTCATGCATTAATGTTAACAAGCAAAGCATTTTTACTACATTAAATGGATACAGGCTATACATACATAGGCTCATTTAATATAATATAATTTTTGAAAATTGTTCATTTCAAATAATTGTTAATTCCAGACAATATTACATAATGTTACATTTGTGTTAGAATATTTTTTCCCCCATCAACATAAGTAAAATACATACGCACACAATCACAAATACAGACTACAACACATTAAAGAATACTGATCTTTTCCCAGTGTCCCCTTGTCAGGTTGTTTTAACTTTGTTTTACTTAGATGAGTAATCTGCTGTTGATCTGCGTAATCTGTACTGTACAGCCAGTGTTTTAGGAGTAGGTGTAGTCTCTCAGGGAATAGATATATACAGTATCTGTGTTCATGCAAATAGCCATCACATGTTTGACCTCTGACTGAACCTGGAACATTCTGGTGTGTCAGTATGTGAAAAGCTGAGACCATGAATGCTCCTAAGAGAAAAAAGTGGCATCACAAAGATGTTAAATGCATATGTGCATGACACCAGCATTCAGTCAAGAACTAGTAGTGGTATTATTACTATTATTATGTGCTTAAATTCCTTCTGTACATTTTCAATTTTTATTTTCTAAAACATTTTTGGGGGAATAGAATCTGCGATGGATAAAATAAAATAAAATCACCACTGCTGTTGCAGAGGCCTAGCAAGTGTTTAATCAGTTGTTTTGGGTGGCTGGCTGTCCTTCTGTTACCACTGCACAGATTGACCTCATGTGTGACACATGTCCAGGCGGCCTACAGTAATGCCATCTTAGTGCTGCTGAGCCTCTTATAAACTCATAAAGTTCAGGCCAGGGGGAGATGGGAATCAGAAAGGGACCTGTAATCCACACCAGCTAAAATGAGCGTTTGTAAATATGGGGGAAACCCTGGATACGGTCATACCTTCCTATATATAGTTCTATAAATAAATAGAAAATAAATGAATAACAAATAAAAAAATTTAACAAAATCTGCACATTAAAGGAAAAAAAACAGTGATTCATATGGTGGGCTTTCATCTTTGAGCATTAGGATAGAAGCTTAAATGGCTTGAATCCACAAAATTAATTCCATTTCTCTAGCTTGAACTGGAAACTATCACTTTACTATGGTGTGTACATGGGAGCATGGCTTAAAGATGGATTGTAAGGAGGAAGTGTGGACTTTGCTTGCTAATATGATCAGTGGATCTTAAGCAGATGCACGAGTGGCTCGGGGCATAAGCCCATAAACGGGGCATTATTGCCTAATCACTTCTGCAGATACCTGGGTAAGGAGGCTATGAGTAAGCCATACACAACTTCAAGATAAAAGTGCTACATATAGTAGTGTAAGAGGATTTTTATTTTTTACAAAAAAAACTGACTAACACATACACTATTTTCTTGTAAAACATTCCAATAATCTTTGGTTTATTTACAACTTTGATCATTTATCTATGCATTTATTATTATTATTATTATTATTTAACAGTGTACCTAGTTTACTCTTAATAATAAATGTTCTCTATTGGTATATACCATAATATATTGGCATATTGGCATAATTATGGGAAATTGTCAGTTCATAAAAGGTTCTTTAAAAAAAATGATTCACACTAAGAAAGAATTGTTATTTTAACTGTTGACTGAAACAATCCCAAAAATCTGTGGCATAACACACTCTTTTGGAACCCTGGAGTTTAAATGCTATTTAATTAATTTATTTCAAATAAATGAATGTATTTTGTATTTTTTTTTAATTTAATTTACTTTTAAATTTACTTTTTTTATTTGTACTGTAAATTTATTGAGATTGTTGAGATTAAACCAAAAAATTAATATTTTATTTTCTTTTATTCAACTATTCACTGCATGCTGTCATTGTCAGATGTGCCAAGGAGGTCATGATGACGAACTGTGTAAGATTTCAAAAGATTAACAGCGAAAGAAAATGCTGAAATATGTGTTAAATGCCTCTAACGGTAGGCAGGGATTTTCTGGCCATGGCAAGGACAGATATCACTGCGGCCTACATCATATCAGGTCACTTATAAGCACTGGTCCAGTTTTGTGTTGCTGGCTGGCACGTCAAGGTTGATTTAGCTGGTCAGATGCTTGCTGTCATCAGACCGGGCGGAGGAGCTTAGAGTCCCTCTGGAATCTGTCTCAACATGCCTGTGTAACAGAAAGTGGAGCCAGTGGCAAGCACTGCTGTCCACATGCAAATAAGGAGGCTCGAAGACAGTGATATGCAAGACCTAAGGGGGGGGTAAAAAATCTTCCTGACCTCTGTGATCATCAGTAACCCCACACAAAATAATTTTCGTATCCCCAGGATGTTACATCATATTGAACATTATAGTGTGATCTGTCTGAAAGTGATGTCTGATTTATGCATTGTGTGGACTGGGCAGAACTGATGCTCTGTATATGACAGTGGTGCACTGAGACCTCAAACAATGCAAGCCTTAAGATTGTGATATCATGCCATGAGCTCGGCGACAGCTCCACGCTGAAGAACGTGATGTCATCCACCTAGCGACAACAGAAGCTGTTTATTTTTCTTTATTTTTTTTTTCAGGATAAGAAGAGATGACTTAGAATCAGATGTCAAAAATCACGTTCAACCAAATATGCTGGGAAATGAGAGCTGGCAATAGCTTTAAAGCATATGATCTTTAATCAAAACTCAATGACACATTTGCAATTAAAGCATGCAAAAGAAAAGCATTCATAATGAATCAATGTATACACATTATGGAAACATGAACCCTGGTTTAATTTGACAGTAATAAACCTTGACAATTCTTAACAGTCTTTACAATTCTAAAGAATCATTGGATTCTTAAGATACACACTTATATGCAAAACCACATTTCTATAATACAGCTGAACTATTTTTAAAATGTAATGTAATGTAATGTAATCATAGTAAAATAATGATACAAATGAACAAGAAAATGACCTCTGAATCATGTGGTCAAAAGAAAGAAAGAAAGAAAGAAAATTTGGGACAAAAACAAACTACAATTTGTCAAAAATAGACAAAGCATTACAGAAATTTTTTATTTGTTTGATTGTTTGTTTATTCATTTTTTTGACCATGATTCATGCGTACATTTCTCTCTCACTTTTGATAAACACCTGAATAACTGAATAAATAAAGGAATGAATGTATATTATGTTAGAAAAACTAGTAAACGGACAAAACAATTTAATAAATATAACACAAAGTAAAATGCCTGATATTATTATATTAAAAAAAATCTGTTTATTTTACAGATAAACAGCAGATACACAGTATAGTGCAGAAGTCAGTGTTTCGGTTCATTTAACTGTGAAACTGTACTAAATGTTCCAAATGCAAACAAAAATATTTAAAAATTTTAAAATGAAGAAAATGAGTTTATAAAGTTAATACGGTGTGCAAAGTGATAGAATATAGCGAATATAAAAATGACAACCTTGGAGAGCATTAAACGCACAGTTACGGCAAGCATTTGGTGCCTCATTGTGCTGAAATATTGTGTTCTATTAGTTAGCTGTATAGACAGAGTTTTCCTTCAATAGCCTTCCGAGAATCACTCTATAGGGCACAAATAGCGCAAGACAATTTTTTCCCTCTCTGGGAACTCTTTATTTCAGAGTAAGTGGACAGGATACGGTGAGGAAAAGAAAAAAAAAAAAATAGCAATGTGACTATCTGGGAGCAGAACGGAGAATTGAACAGCGCATAAAGGAGAAGAAAAAGACGGACACGCAGTGGTTGTTAGTCACCTAGCAACAAGTCTTCCATCAACACCCCCCTCGTTCCCTCAGCCTCTCGTCCAAAGTCTTCCCACTGTGCTCCTTAATTCAGCAAATGTGCTACGGATGTACTCCACCTCCTCCCCTCTCCCCCTGCTTCCCCTTACCCCGACAAAGCACGTTCCGAGGTGCGCTGAAGGACGCGAGCCTCCACCTCACACACATCCACTCAGCCACCCCATTGACCGCTGAGGCCTTTCTCCCGGAGCACAAAGGGGCAAGGCACAAAGCCCTGAAAAGAGGGGCAGGCCCAACAGGGAAAACATTTGCTTCTAATTGTGATTGACTGCATAATTAAAATGATGTTCTTTTTTTGTGGGGGGGCTCTAAATGCCGAGGAGGGGCAGAAGGATGCTTGTTAAAGCCAGCACTTTGTCACCAAGTAATGAGGAGAAAGCATTCCTGCTGGGTAGAGTGGGCAAATATTGAGATTGCGCCTGGAACAACTCAGAGCGCCTCTTCAAGTGTCTGCACAATGAGGACAGAAAAGCACTGGGGTCTCACACATGTGCGCACTATTAGACCCTTATTTAAGCAGCCAGTGGCATAGAAATATGAATGTAGGCATAGAAAACTCAAGAGATAAACAATACATTAGCCCTGCTCTCTTAAAAGTATCTGTAAGCTGTGTTTCCGTGAAGAACCTTTAACTTCCATTATGCCTTTCCATTGCACAAAACGTTCTTTATAGTAGAAAAAGGTTCTTGTTCCTCACACTACAAAAACATGAATCTTCTAAGAATTGTTCAGTGAAAGGTTCTTTGAGGAACCTGAGATTTGTCTTCTATAGCATCACACCCTTAAAGGGATAGTTCACCCAAAAAACTTTGGTTCAACTGTAATTTTATGGAGCTATGAAAATTTGTGCGCAAAGAAAACAAAAATAATTTCTTTTGAACTATTTTTGGCTCCCAAAGGAACCTTTCAGTAAACAGATCCTAAAAGAACCATTTTAAAGAACTGTTTAAAAATCTAAGGAAAATGATTCAGCTACAGTATAAATAACTTTTCTGCCTTTGAAAGGTTCCATGGATGTTCAAGTTTCTTAATGGAACCACTGATGCCAATAAACAACCTTTATTTTAAGAGTGTTCTGTGGCACCATTGCGAAAACCTCCTTTGTGGACCTTTAGTTTTACGAAGAAGTAGCTGAAAGCATCACTCATTTGTGGATCCTGAATGTGTAGTATGTAGTACGTTGTTAACACATTGAATACAAGATGGTTTCTGTCATCAGAAAGGCCACATTTCTATTGCAGACAACTAAACAGGCAAATTGGAGGGCATTTGCCATCAGAGGTCCCACCCGGGGTGTCACAATAGACACATTCAAACACCCCCCCAAAGGTCAACTTGTTTCATTGCTTTTGAATTTCAGAATCACCTTGGTGACCATTCTCCCCTCACCTCCATCAGTGGATTGCCTGTGCTGTCTCTTCCCTTTGTCTCCTGCCTCAGCGGGTATATGCTGGGTCATGTGCTGTAAAAAGAAACAGACAGGAGAGTAGCAATCATGTGGGAGTCAAATAGGGAATCGTTCAGCAAATGCACAGTAAAGCATATAGATACTGTATGTATTGGGCTCCTGGGTTTTCTTTTGTGTTTGTACAAAGAATGATATATTTAACAAGGTTGCAAATCTCTTTAGATTAGACAGCTGTAGTTGTATGTCTATACTAATAAAATCTGAATGAAGAGAGCATTAAGGACTGTTTATTCGGTCTAGTTTTTCTCAAACCCTGTATGTCCTGATCATACAGAGATTGAAATAGTTGCTTCTTTTGACAGTGCTTTTCAAGTACATATGAATGAATCCACATGTGAGCCACTGGTTATAACTTACAATACATAAAATACATATGTATATGTTACATATATTAATGGTTTCATCAAAGGTTCCATTTAGAAGTGTAATAGTAAATAAATTCCATGGCAGGTAGGAATCAGGAGTCAAGGAAGGGGTCAATATCGAAGTCATTCTCAGTAGTTGGTGGTGGCATATGTGTCTGAATAGTTTAATTTAAAAAGGTTAACACTGAACTGCAAATCATTTCCTCACTGAAAAAAAAAGAAGAAAAAAAGGTTGCACCAAACCTCATTTACATAAAAAATTAAGTGTGTTTTTTCTGCCAAGGACATTTTGAAAAATTACTTTTTTCCCCTAAAACCACATCATTCGACCAAGGAAATATTAGTGTAATCATAATAAAATACAAATAAGGACCATAAAAAATTTACCTTTGTTCTTCACTTAAATACAATTAAACATAATTTTAAAGGGACACAATGAAAAAAAAAAGAAAAAAAAAAAACATGAAATTGTTATTTCTATAAAGTAAAAAAATATTGTAATTTTGTAAATAATCTACTAACTTTAGAATTATAGAATTCCAATTGTATATATAATACATTAAAATGTAATCATAATACTAAACAACAAACATTTAAAAATACAAATCACATTTCTTTCTTTATTTCTTTTTGTATATATATGTATACATTGTGACGGATTCAGAGTAAAAATAAGAACCCGATCTCACCTTGATACCTTTTCTTGTTGAAACAAATGCTGATTTGTTGTCTTTTTTCCTTTTTATCCCTATTGTTTAAAAGCATCTAAATTATTTTATTATGATTTATAATTATTCAGAGTTAAACTAAATGAACAATAATTTATTATATTCTTTTACCCTTCAGCACTAAAGGGTAAATCTCTGAAATAAAGTCAATAAACTGCAGTGCCATGTTAATATGTATATAGTTGTAAGTCATGGAGATAAAGACGGTACACTGTTTCATCAGAATGTCTCTCCTACTGCAATATTAAAATTAGACTTTGTCTGAGGACCATTCTTACAGTAGCAAAAATCAGACAAAATAATTTAACAATATGTTATGCAGTTCATCATATCATATCATATCATATCATATAATATCATATCATATCATATCATATCATATCATATCATATCATATCATATCATATCATATCATATCATATCATACCATACCATACCAAAAAGGAAAATTGTTTTTTATATCATTGCACACACATTTTAGTACATTTGAAGTGCTTCATGAGTTTATTTCAGGATTGTAGCCCATTTGTGACCGTAAATGGTCTATCTTGAAATAATAAGCTTGAGTATGACTGTGTTTTCCAACACAGCATGGAGGTGAGTCCCAGACAACAATCTAGTTTGAGGCCCTCATGTCACCTTTAATTTTTCAATGATCTGAAGATGAACAGGGACTCATTATCCAAGGCAAATACAAGAAAGTAAGGCCCAGTCCCGTATGCCCTCTTTGCATAGCAAAAGTGGTTTGAAAAAAGGTCAAAAAGACTGGCTGTCCTCCCAGAGCTCCTCGATGTGTCTCTCGGCTGCAGAGACTCTAAGCTGACACCAATTAAAGAGATTACATCTCAGTTTACAAGGAAAGCTGAAGTCCTCCATGCTGGTGATCTTATCTGACAAGGTTACCAGATGCCAGGCAGGGAGGGCATGACCTCCAAGGCTTTCAAGTGGCCTCTTAAGAGTGTTTTCACCACTCAAAACGTCAGTACCCACAGGCCAGTGTCTGAATTACTGTACGTTTAAGACAGAAAACTTTGCATGTGTCAATGTCGCTTGTGGTGGTGTACATTTATTTACTGTCACATGAAACCAACATCAAAATAAGTTTGATGAAACGAACTAATATAATTACCAGAATTCTAGAAAAAATTCTAGACATCAAAGGGCTTTTGCAAAAGTATTCAGACCCTTAATCAATCCTTTCTTTGGAAAATGTGGCCATTTGAATTTGGTATAAGAAAAATTGCTGAAATATACTATTTACATTGGCATGATGTGAGTATGACCCTCCCATACATTGATTCACCTTTATTCTGAGCCAGTGAACTCTAGGCTCCTTCTGAGTGATCTTTCACCTAACTGAGGCCTTACTCGGGCCCCTTGAGAGAGTTTTGAGGGACCTGCTTCAGTAGGAAGTGTCAGGTGGTGTTCTGAGGCTAATACTTCATGTTTGCTGTTCAACATGTCGTTCCAATATTACATTTTCTTTAACGAAACAAAGAGAGAACATAAATTCTGTTGCCTTATAAATAGCCTTGTACAACATCAACATAACTTTCACACTGGATAACCCATAGTTCATCTCCAATTTCCATTTCCCCCCTCATTCATTCCTTTCAATGAAATACATCACAAGATTTCATGCAGAATGTTCAAACCTCAAAAACTCAGAATAATGTTAAATATTTTTGTGCTAAATTTTCATTAGTTCATGTTAAAGTTGTTTTAATGTTGTGCAAGGCCAATTGTGAGGCAACTGAATTTTTATTTGTATAGCAGTTGGTTTGAGTTTAAAGGACTGGGGCTAGCTGTCACACCTTTTAAAGAAATTATTGCTGCCAGTTTTTATCATCATTATTATTATTGCACGCTTTATAATTCAGTTCTGAGAGAAGTCGATTGCCACATATAAAAAAAATGGATAATTTTTGCTTTCAGATTTTTTTTATTGCTTTTTTGTTGTGGTTCATTTAATTTTAAATGATCATTATAACTAGTTTTTATAGTTTTTTTTTATTATTCTGATAAAGGTCCATGTGTCTCTCTCTTTCTTCTAATATTCCATAGTTCTGTTAGATTCATAATGTTATGTCACCAACTTAAAAACCACGGAAGAGACTAGTAACTGTTTTTACGGTAAGGGTTTTTGTCAGAGGACTGTATACACCTTTTTCATGATATAAAAAAAGGAAGTCAGGAATTTCCTAACATCAGGAACCAATGTGAATAAAACGTTCTGTGAAAGCTTGATGCTTTAGTTGAAAAGGCAGAGAGACTTCCAGTCTGTATTGTTTTACATGAGAATTCAGAGGATGCTGTTGATTTGTTTGGCTGTTTGAGGCAGCTCAGCTCTTTGTCTGTCTTCCTGGCCTTCACTGAAGAGTAACTGACCAGCTGCAGACGTCAAGCCCACCCACCAACCCCTTTACCCCGATCATAGAGTGAAGAGTTTTTCTGCTTTACCACCGGAATCATCACGATGCCCAGATCACATGAGAAGCAGGTGCAGATAAGGTTTGTTTGTGTGTGTGTGTGTGTGTGTGTGCGTGTGTGCATGTGTGTGTGGAACAGGTGCAGAGGAACTCGTGGTGGGGGGGATTTGCTTTCACAGAAGCCCACTGACTTTTGATGTCTCTGTCTATATGAAAAATTTCAAAAGTTACCTATTTTATAAAAGCTGAATTTGTGCAGGCTAAAAATATGGCTTTGTTTGTGTGAAAATTATTAAGTCTAATTTTTCAAAGAAAATTGGATTGCAAAACTAGCTCAAATGAAACTGGTGGAGATATGTGTGGGTATTCAATAGACCGTCATTTCTTTTGCCATTACAGGCTGAAGTAGGCCTTTTCCAATATCTGCAGTGTTTGAAAAATAAGCAACTGACAGTCATTGCTTTAAACAGACTCGGAGATTTCATTGCATTGACTTTGAAGACTAATTAAAATATAATAAAAATAGCTAACAGATTTTTCATGGGGAATATTAAATACAGCAGTCAACGTGAGGAAAATACAGCACAGGCTGTGGAGGTCTTTACATTCAACCTAGCAAGAATTAGTGTCTATTAAATAAGATCATGGTAATTTTGTTCATGTATTCATCCAAGGTCAAAGAATGTGTTAGAATCACAGCTGGGATAAATATCTGAGTCTCTCCAGCATATGGTGCAGAAAAAAATAAGAATCATTGCTGACCTTGTTGTACCAACATGAAAGGAATCGCATCCCGTTAATTTGGTTACTTTTTAATAATCACCAATGAAAAGGGATCGGAAAAATGTTAATGTTCATATTTTATTTTTTTAAAGTCATCTCATTAATGCTTTTAGTAACCTTTGCCAAAATAGCAGTGCTTTTCCATAAAAACTGCAAGAGTCTGTCCAATCAGGCAGTCACTTTAACTCCCATTGTGGATTAAAATGGAACATTCACAGTGGCTTTGCTTCCAAACACTATGGTTTTTCAGAATAAAGCTGAATGGGAACACACTCTTGCACAGCTGTGTCCTGGTCTGTCAGTGTACGCGCCTGAGTCGGTGAGTTGGTGCGTGTCTTTATAAAAGGTTTAATCTAGTTCATTCAACCCTAAAGAAGAATCATTAAAAAAAATTATGAAAAAAAATCATAAACATCCACAAAAACAAAATACAGCACTTCATTTCAGTATACATCTTTGGCACATGTGTAGGCCGACCTTGGAAATATGGTCAATGATGCAACAGATATTCAAATAAATCACAAAATCAGCTATCCCATAGCCCATTTTGTTGACTTATATGAGAAATATATCTGAAAATAGTAAAATCGATTCACTGATAAGGAGGATTAAATTAAAAACTCTGAAGCCACAGATTAGGACCTTGAGAGAAAAGGTACCTCTGTTGAACCAGAACTCAATACAACCACAAAACTAAGACTTTGTACTTACAGTACAGATATATATATATATATGAGGGTTAGAGAAGGGGAAAAGTCAGCTTTTAAAAAACAAACACCAGTGGAATGGCAGGGACAAATCTAATTGTTGAAAAACATTGATTGCAAAGTAAAAGCCAGATTCCAGAAATCAATAGTGCTGTATGATACATAAAGAAAAGAGAGTATGAAATGGAGTGGCAGCAAATTTTCATTTCAGAGACAAGGACACCATTCAAATGCAACCAAAAGAATCCGGTGAGAGATGGCCCATTCAAGGACAATGTACATTTATCATGTATTTGTTGTTGATTGAAACAAAGCAGCAACATTCATTTGTAATACAATGATTGCATGACATGAGATTTATTTGAGGCAATAATGCAGGGATGTATTTTGCGAAAAACATTGTCTCAAATTTTCCCTGCTTATTACAAAACTAAACATACATAAAAAACATAAATGAGGACATAATACATTTTATTTGGGTTTAAATAATTATTTTAAAGCTTTTGCTATGTAAAAATAGCCTTACAGTATAATTATACTGAAGTCGATACGTGAGAAGAAAGATGGGGCCAGTGACTCCACAGTGTGGTGCTCATGACAATGATGAATTTCTTGTGTGCCGCATTTGACACTCACAAAAAAATGGGTTTTAGAAAGAAGTGTGATAATTAAAGAGTAAAGGTTTTTGTAACAATCGCAAGCAGATATGTTAAATAAAACTTTGTTTCAATATATCCTTGTTACAGTGTAATTATACATTTAAGTACTGAGTAAAATTAATTACCTACATGTGTATGGTTAGGGTAAGTATTAGGGTTTGGCTTAGGAAAGCTTGCATGTAATTATGCATAATTTGTTGTTATTATAATAGTAAGTATATGTAACGTGTAACAAGGACATCTTAAAATAAAGTGTTAGCTTATTTATTTTCCTAAATGATTCATTCAGAGACCACTTGGAATCATTAAAAGATAAATTTGAGTTTGCTTATGTACACTGAGAGGATAAAGGACATTTTTAAACAATATACCAAAATCTATATAATGTTGGCATAGTCTGAGGAGCACCAACAGTGTGAACTCAATGAATCAGTTAAATCTGTCTAGTGGAACTATGTGCAAATTCTACAGCGCTATGAATGAATAGGTCCGGTGTTCTTCATTTACTGTTTGGTACAGCTCTGCTACTCAGAGGGACACGTTTAGGCTTCAGAGGAGTGAGAATGACAGAACGCATTATTGAAGGATCTTCCATCCCTTCAAGATCTGCACTCGTCACGGGTTAAGAAACAGGCTCAGAGGATTGTCCGTGATCCTTTACATCCTGCATTCAATCTTTTCAGACTTTTACCTTCTAGAAGACATTATAGTTTGGTTTAAAATGAGAACTACCAGATTTCAGAATAGTTTTTTTCCCAGGAGCCTTAAATTCTACAATGTAATTGTGTAATATCTCTTTGTGTGTGTGTGTGGTGGTGGTGGTTGAGTGGGTGGGAGTGGAGCGTTGCCTCATACCGGCAATTTTTTTTTTTTATTATATGTTATGCATACCTGGCCAATAAATGTTGTTGTTGTTTTTGTTGTGAAACTAGGGCTCTCTGCACTTTTAAATGAGTTTGCATTTTTTTTAAAGTTAAAATATTTGTTCCATTTCAACTTTACATACGCATCTCTGTGGAAGTCACTTTCATTCAAACAGTTCTTCTACAGAGCAGAGCTGTACTTGTATAACAAAACATTATAAGTATTTTGCAAATATCAAGGCCACTATTCCTTGTTCAGATTTTCATTATTATTATTATTATTATTATTTTTTTTTTTAAACTTTCTTTTTCCCCTTTTTTTTTGTTTGCGAGTGGTTAGCTTGGACAGACATTAATAGAGATTGTCTTTTTGTGTGGTGTGAGGACTATTCAGACTGTGCATTTAACTGGAATCAATCAGTATTGAGTTCATGCCTGAATGGTGGAAAGCAGGAGCAGGAAACACACCAGAGCAATGCTTAATGCAGCATTGCTGTAACATTGGGGGTCAATATTTTGCCCTCTGCAGGAGGAGCATGAAAAATTAATTCTGCACTTTTAACATAATATTAATGTTAGAGGTGACAGTGATATATAAATTCAGAGATATATAAAAGATGGTGAAAGAGAAGGCAGTGACTTCACTGAATGTGATTTGGCAACCTATCTCCCCGATTCTGTTTCATTTCTTAAATTAGTATTCATAAATTATTATTAATTTCTTCATATGTTAAATGTATATGTGATAAATTATCTGATATTTTAAGAGACATGTTCATGAGGGTCTTCAGAGGTCTGTCCACATGACTTTTATTTTGCAGACAAAAGCTTTTTTAAATATTAATATTTTAACAAAACTGCTGCAGTGCTTGTCATTTGTTTAGTTAGGCAATTTACTTAAAAGGGTTTTCGTTTTAATAATTTAATCTTTCAATTAGGCTAGTTTCTTCATTATGATATCAATACAGCTAACATTTTTTTTACTTTATGCCCCCAAACAATATCAAAACGAATTTTAATGCAGAAATTAAAAATATGCTCATAATACAAAAGATGTATTGAAGTCACTGAATTGCATTTTTCATTCACTTTGTAATAAATACATGGATTCAGACAAAAAAGATTGAGTCATAAACCTTTAAAGAATGTGAACGCTATTTTTTTCTCATATATGTTACTCAGCATGACCTGCAGCCAACAGTAATATTGTTGCTCATCTCCCGCTCATCAGCGTGCTAAATAAGGCGGCCTTTAACCCTTCTGTGGCCTGTCAGTCACATCCAGGCTCAAGCGGGCTCATGCGGGCAGAGCAGACAATGCCAGCCCAGTTCCAGATGGACCGCAGCTGTGGTTCAGTGGAGCGTGGACAAACTGCCCTCGTCAGCTGCCTGCATTGCAGCTCTGCCGCATGTTACGCAAGCCGCTCGTTCGCGCTCTCTCCCTCTGTCTCATGCATGAGGAGGAGGGCTCTTAATGGCACCCCAGTGACTCGGGGGGAAACATAGAGCAAGCTCTTTTACCCAGCAAGCACTGTAACAGATTCCTCCGTTACCATCAGAGCACGCGAGAGGCTCGAAAGCACCTCAATCTTTTCCTCTCTGACACAATGTGCAAAAGTCACGTCCCTGTCAGGATTATTTCATCACATTCGTTCACAGGAAAACTAGAAAGAGACATAGAATTGAAGTCAAAGTGGAAACAATGTGCTTGACTTCATTCAGACACGTGTAACATGGGCCATCATCCGGAACAATAGCTGTTGCTAGCCTACAGTCAAATAGTAAAGAGAGAAATAAAAGGCGGAGGAAGCCGAAGTGCATTTAAACGATCAGAGCGAAGACCCTTAGAAATGCAGCCTATGTTTCTGCTAAGCAAAATGAGGTCAACTGATATTAAATATGAACTGGGCAATTTAAACAGTCTGGGTGAAGCTGCAGGCGGGGATGTAGCAGTTGCATAAAAATGGCTATAAAAGAAAAAACATTAGCAGAACTAGATATAGAGGAAGCAATCCCCGCCAGCTACTGAAGGTGTTTCATGGATATATAGAGCAAGTTGAAAGTCAGTGGGTCACCACCATGTGAAAGGTCATATCTGGGTGCAATCATTTTCATTGTTGACCTTGAATTAGACATTGATAATGTTTGGCTTGGAGTCAGGGTGCCAGCTGACTGGCAATCAATAGGCATACAAGCACAATAAATACATAGGCAAAAGACACTGTAAACGAGGCACTCACATACACATTCATCCCATTCTCCATTAAAATGATATAATGTATCCCAAGACTGGAAGTAAACTGCAGGAGAGAGGGCTGACATCAGATCCCTGGGCCTCAGGGTGGTGCAGGCTAACTGCTGCATGGCCGCGTTAGTCACACTTAATGGCCTCAGTGAGATAAACAGAGCATGATGACATGGGCTAAATAACACATGCAGCCCTAGCAAGGGCCAACACACTGCTGATACGGCTGGTTTTAAAGAGTGCGGTGCAGGGGAGGATCACCCCACCAAACTTTGACTTTTCCAAGCAGAAGTGCTGCCATGGCACAAGGGTTTGTTGATGTTTAATTGAAGAGAAAATTTATTCAGATTTCTTCTAATGGAATGAAATGAATGATGAGATCTAAAGAAGTCAGCGCCTGTTAATCTCTGCAGAATATGAAAAGAACTGCTCTGGAGCACCTTTAATATGTAAAGGTGCTTTATTTGTAAGTGAAGAGTTTTTTTTTTTTGCCGGCATGCCAAAACAATAGTCATCTAAGAGTCAATGGATTCAAATTAATCCTTCATTGTGATTACTTACAAACAAAGCTTTTTTAAATATATAATCATAAATTCAGAATTTTTGTTGGTGCTTGTCATTTTATAAGTAATAAAATATTATAGGCCTATACCTCAGGCCTTACTGTCTGATGAAGTTACTAGGACTAAATTCACACTTCAATCAACACATTACAGTTGTCAGTTCTGTTTCAGACTCTTTAATGTGGTTAGGTTCACACACATTTCGGTTATAAACAAGAGTAACAATAAACCGAATTGATGCTGCAAACTCACAGCAGATAAATTCAATCATCTTAGTCAGCCTACCTTAAACCTGTGTTGCGTTTAGAAACTAATTTGAACATGGAACATCAAACTTTACTCTTATTCCTGTCAGTGCCAAGATAACTATTGTTTCAGAAGCATCAGTTTTAATGCATAAACAAAACATGGCGCCTCTGTCGAAAGCAGACGGGTGAATACATCTCCTTTGTTGAGTCAAATTTTACATTTCCATGGAAGTCCGGCTTATTGGTATTGCAAATAACAAATAGAGCTGTGAAATGAGGCGTTCATAATAAAAATAAATTATAATAACCTACTTAAAAGTATGATTAAGTCAAATACAATAAAATCTGAAAAAATGCAAAATAAAATATAAATTAAAATGAAATGAAATGAAATAAACAATGCATTCAATGAAATGAAATGAAATAAACAATGGGCATTCAATTTAAAAATTTGGTTACATTTAAATTAAAAAAACAAACATTTAAAAGGAATAGGTATATTAATTGAAAAAAAAAAATGATTAAGACAAAGATTAAGGAATGAGCATGTTTAGTGATGAATCACAATTTCAGGAGAAATTTATATTTTAGTTCTAAATGTCTAAGGATTTGTATATATTATGAAGAGCTTTAAAAAAGAGTGTAATGTGGTTATATTTTTGTATACAGACATTTAAAAGGGTAAACCAATAGATATGAATGCAGTTAGTACAACCCATTGCAGTAGGGGAAAGTGAATCCAATGGTGAAGATATTCCAACTTCCATTTAACCAAAATGCACTGCAGCTAATGAAGGACCTATGTGGCCTGTATATAACGCCAACAGTCTAGAGTAAACATCAATTATAATGTATTAGCCTCTCTCGCCCACTCTCTTAAACAGCAGTTCAGCATAATGAGAATGCTAGCCTTAATCTAATTTTTGTCTCCCCCTCTCACTCCCAATGTTACCTCCGCAGTAACGTAATATCTTGATATGCATTTTTTTTCAATCTATTCTTTATGTGAAATGTAAATTGAACATGCTTTTATTGACTTCACCTTGTCTCAGTGTAAAGCTTACAGTCAATCTAAATCTTGTGAAATATTTGTATAGAAGGCACTGAGGCGTTATAGTAACAGTCTTCAATAGTGCGCCTTTTAGGTTAAACAAGGCTGAACATATCTATACAAGCACATAAAACCCACCTATATTGAATCACACCAAGCCATGGAATTACTTAAAAGGAGGGCCATCTCATTTATGCAGAAAAGTAAATGAAAGAGAGAAGGGGAAAGCATGGTTTTGTTCTCAGTGGTAGGCTACTCCATAAAGAATCGTTAAATAAAACACTTTCACATGTCAAGGAGAAAGTAAAATAAATCGGAGTAGCGACACAAAAAGAGGCAAATATCCATTTAACAAGTCAGAGGAGAGGTGAAAAGATAAAGACAGCCCAAGGATGAGAAAAACTCTGGCGCCCTCTAGCCACAGGAGATGGTAGCGCTGTCTGACGGTTCCCGAGACATGTGGGAGGAGTAATATGGCTTTAATAAATGGAAAAATTAATACAATATGAACGGTTTCTGAATGGAATACATTCACTCTCAAATATTCAATTGATTTTATTCCATCAGTCATATTTTGCATTGCGGAAGTAAACTGTTTCCTTTGAATGTGCGAGACTTCCGCTTCATTAGTTAGGCTATGTAACGTTAGGCTATATGAAGGTAAAAACTATTGGCGCTACGAACCTTTGTGTTTATGATTATGATACTGAATTAATTTTTTTATAACAAATACCAATTTGCAATATTAAGCAGCATAAGGACTGTAGGCTACAGCTAACATATTTGGAGTCAAATCACAGTCAAAATGGTCGCACCTAGACTCCAGGTCAGAATAAGGTGGATACAAGTAATGTATAAAATAAATAAAAAAATATTTCTGTTGTGATCCAAGTTTGTTTGCACTGTTATGCTCTCTCTCTCTCTCCGATCGCTCCAGGGGGAGTGTCAAGTCAAGCTAACCACCCCTCACTAGGCCGCCATATGGCTGCCTGGAGCTCCAGATAGCACAGCGTATCATGCATGAGTGATCGGTGAAGCTGCTAATGCTGTAATTAGACAGGCACGTCCAGGTCAGCTGATCCGCGAGGCTGAGACTCCTGATGATCTTATCCTCATTAGTGATACTGAAAACAAAGGGGTCCTCAGAGAACCGCAGCACCACACATATATTATCCCAGGGGCCCCATTTACATTCTCTAGAGAGCAAATTGGGAATAATGGAAGGTCATCAATGTCAATTTAACTAACAGTTACATTTTTGTTTGGTGTCCAGTTGGCTTTGTGCTGAAAGTAGGAAACCAAACAATGCATCAGCTCTGATATTCAATTAGTCAGGTGTTATTATTGCACATGAAATTACAGAAGAATAGCTGATATTGGTAAAAAAAAAAATATGGACAAACAAAATATGAAGTTAATAACAAACATTTTAGCATCAAAAAATAAAGTGATAAGTTCTAATGCTGATTAAATAAAATATACAATTTATTGCATTTTAAATAATGTTGTTTATATATAGAGAGAGAGAGAGAGAGAGAATTTGAAGATTCACTATTCACATAACAGAGCTTGATTAGGCTCGATGAGTTCGGCACATACTGTTCAAAGGTTTGGGGTCAGTAAAATTTGAAAAGTTTTAAAGTTACACTTACCACAGCTGCATTTATTTAAATTAAAACAGTAATATTGTGAACTATCATTACAGGTTCAAATAACTTCTGTCTTAATACATTTAAAAAGCATTTTTTGTGTGTGTGTGATTTATTTGTATTTAATTTTCATATGTTATAACATAACATCCATTCAGGATAAAACAAGGAAAAAACAACAACAGACATCTAATCAAGTTACATATTCTAATAAGAGAAAGAAAAAAATATTATTTTAGACAATCCAGTATAAAATAAATAAATAATAATAATTAATTAAAATAGTGCTGGGTTTGGCCCTGTTAATCCATGCCATTGTATTCATAGGCCACTACCCCAAGAATAATTTCTAATTCATTTATTTATTTTGATGGCAAAGAAATATCAGGATATCCTTTGAAGAAGAGGAGGGGTGTAACCCTGGCATCCCATTGGCCTTTGACCATCATGGCCTCCTAACCATCCCCAAATACAGATTAGTTTCTTCACTCTTTCTCCTCTTCACTGGTGTAGGGTGGGCGTTCTGGCAAACAATGGCCCTCGACGCATCATTCGGTTATTATTCAGTAATTATTATATGAATATAACAGAAAACCATCCACAATATGATTTACTCATAATTCCCTAAATGAATTGGTTGGTTTGTTTTTCAGCGATGCTACCCCTTATGATAACTCTTTTGTTAAGTAAATAAATGAAAAAAATAAAATAAAAGAGATGTCCACATATGATGTTTCAAACCACTATTTCAATGAAAATCAATGAATTTTTTTTTTATATAACATGCAATATGTTATATATAAATATAACATGGCATTGCACGCGATATTGAAAATGTGTTTCTCAGATAAAACTATTTTTTTCAAGGACACAGCTGATTGACTAAACTTGCTCCCCAATGTCAATGCCCCGTTCACAACGACAGTGACTTTTTCGCTGCTTGTAGAGGTCACTAGTTACCTCCGTAGCAGTCCACTACAGCAGATGAATCATGTGCTCTCCACTGACTTCACTCCCATTGGTTGTTGCTTGCGAAATTCGCCCCACATTCCTTCGCCAACGGTCAGTTGCTCATCAGTCGTCAGCTCTCCCTGAAAAGGAATGGGATTTAGTTGCTCTGTCGCTCAGGGTCACTGGCGGTGTGAATGGGGCTTCAGCTCTAAACCAGAGCCTTGCTGTGTGTCTGTGTGCTCTTCTGATGGATCCTAAAAAAAGGCCCTATGCATGCCAAAACAAATGCGGTTCTGCAATTCAACAGGCAGTGCCAAATACTATTTAGACAGTGCACCTGCGGGGAAATAATGTTACACACAAACAGTTTTTTTCAATTTACCTGTACAAGCTAATTCATAACAAATAACAGTTATAACATAAATATTAATGATTTTCATGCATGTATTACAAATGTTTATTAGAATTTATATCATTGCTTATATTATTAAAAATCATTTTAACCAACAGGTGCATACAGTATTAAGCCTCAAAACAGACATCACCAGCACACATTCAAAGCAAAGCTGTTTCTATTTTATGCTCTCTGTACCAGGGACCCTTCCTTTGATCCTCAAAGCAAAAGGGTCAGCAAACAGATGCAGGATGAATCCTATGACGCTCTGAACTGACCAGCACTCAATATATCTGAAGAGGCAGACAACAGTTACTGTTCAATGTTAACACAACAGAGAAAGCAAACAATAGGAAGAGTTTTGTTGAAGTAAAACAGATGCAAGAAAATTTTTGATTTTATAGAAATACCTTTTTATACTCTTGCATAGAGCATAAGTCATAGACCAATTGTAATATAATATCATATAATAACAATAATAAAAATAAAAAAATTCAGAATAAAATGCAAAGATCGAGATAATAATAATAATAATAATAATAATGTCCTATGTATGTGACTGCTTGTAAAGTCCCCATTACATGCAAAAACAACAAAAAACATTGCACACATGCACTATGGGTTTGGTTAAAACTCACCAGAACTTCACACAGTAAAACATTCATAAACAGGTTTATAAAGACCATCCATTACTTCACACTGAGACTGGTAATGAATACCTGTGAAGTGGGAATGAATTAATGTGTCTTGGAATCAGAATTTTTACCTAAACATTCATGCAGCACACAAAAAACGTATTCCGAATGTCTGAGATACTATATTGATCCATCAGGAAGACTAAGACTCTGAGGATGTTGTGGCTATAGATTAATATCCCCATGTTTATATAAGAGGGTCAAAGTTTAAATGATTCAGCCGGTTACAAAGTGCTGCATTATTAACCAACAAATGCTGCCAGAGGTTGCAGATCTCTGGTTATAAATCACTGCATAATTGGTCTTTGGAAGGTCAAACAAGAAGAGCAAGGCCAGGAGTCTGTCTTTGGATTCGTTTCTCTACTGCTTTTGTCTTTCTCTCAACACAAACAGCCCTGAATAGAGATCTTCTACTTTATTTATGAAAAAAAAGGCATTTAACAGCTTTAAATTATTTACATTTTTATGCATCTCAAGGTGCTGAATTCAGGTTTGAGTAGTGAATACAATTTGATAATACAAAAAGAAAAAAAGGATCTACATTGCATTTGGCCAAATCACCAAGTGTCAGTACAGTAAGAGTAAAGGCATCTCTGGTTTGCTGGAGATTGTTACTAATGGTATGCAAGCTTGATGATTTGTTTTAGTTCCAAAGCCTTATGTAACCATTTGCCAGAAATAATGCTTGACCTCATGTCACATGGCAGTGAGCATGTCACATTGAAGTTGTGAAGTGGTTGTAAAGAGGTGGTTGTAAAGATTTTTTGCTTTATATTATTAATAAATGTTTGCCTCAAGCTGATGCAAAAATCAATAGCTAAACAATCATTATGGCACAGTAATTTTTAAATACTGAAAATAACCTAACAACACTTTAATAAAAGAATCCTGGTTATACATAAGAATTGTTACAAGGAATATAAAACTCACCTCACTATGAAGACTCCTTGATCTTGACCTTTTCAGTAAATAGTGAGTTATGACTCATAGCAAGCTGAGCCATCCTCAATGTTAGCATTATTTCATGGCTGATTGGGAGAGAACATGAAAGAATATACACACTGCCATTTAAGGTTTATATTTAAAAATAAATAGATAAGTATCTTAGGGAAGATTGTTAAAAATTTCAATTATAAACAGTAATATTATGAAATATTAAAACTGAAATTAAAAACTATTTTAAAAAACTATTTTAAAACTATTTTTAAAAACTTGAAATGTAGGTAATTTATACCTGTTGCCAAATTTTGAGCAGCCATTCCTTCAGTCTTCAGTTTCATTTGATCCATTCGAAATCATGCTGATTTGATGACATTTATCAATATTTATAATACACATTAACAATAATATGAAAATTATCATCAATGTCAAAATCAATTGTGGAAAACACAATAGATTTTCCAGGATTCTTTGATGAAAAGGAAGTTCAAAGGAACAGCATTTATTTGAAATCTTACCAACGTAAAAGACTTCACTTGATCGATTCAATGCAAATGGGTTAGGGCAAAAAGTCTTCGTTCATTTCACCAGAAATGAAAATGCCACCAGATATTTTCATGCCAACTCATAAATTCTTAGTTAATATTCGCCTTAAACTTGTAAGGACTATTGTTCTGTTAACATCATTTTTAGCTCCACTAAAATAAACCTTTATTTGTTTTAGCCTCTAAGATCACATTTACCCAACTAGCAACTAGTAGAACCTATTATTAAGTCCTGCAATATCTTTGGGTGGTATATTTTGTAAATAGGTCTGTTTACCTGGCCACAACCTTACATAACCTGCACACTTGCTTCTAGGGATATGGATAAACCAACATGCATAAGCATAATGCCTATATATATATATATATATATATATATATATATAGATCATGCAGATATTAATGTACTTTATGTAACACATAAATAGTAAAATATTTTTTTCAGTTTTTAATAATAATCATAAAAAAAATTGTCTGAAACAGGCATCTAGAAAAAAGGCATTATGGAAAATGTCAATCCCCTCAGTGAATTGTATAAACAGTGATAACAGAGCTTCCATCTCAAAATTTTAGTCAGGTCAGTATTTAAAGGGGAAAAGAGAAGTATGGAGAGGCAATGAAAAAGTAAGATAAAGAAATGCAGCAAGATTTTCTATTACAAGAGGAAAAAATCTAATGGCGGAGTTAGAGGCCACACACAAAAGAAGACCTGTCACCCAAACAGTCCTTCAGCTGAGAGATTTCTTCGCTTAAAGCAGTTCACTCATTAATTGCAGTACTCTTATCAGACACTACAGGCATTATTTCAGCACTTACACTGGAACACATTTAACAAAACTAAGTAAGCTGGAAAAGATACTGACATGCTGAAGAGTGCCAAAATCAACAGCCGCCAATATGTGAGTCACTGCTTCTTCACTGCAGGAAGCCTATTAAACATCCACCATGACTCATTCTCTATGCCAAAAATAAAGCATATTTTCATTCAGATTTTGTTGGTCTTTAAAACTGACTTGAAAATGTAATTTTAATGGTAAAAGACTAAAAAAAGACTTGTTAACTGGTTAACGGTAAGTTCCTTCAATATAGCTACATGTTGAAAATCTGATCGAATGACATTTAATGTAATTTTACTGAAAAATGTTGTTAAATGTAGTTTTTAGAAGTGAAAAATAAAAATGATTCAAAACATAATTGACAAACATTTGATGTCACCTATGTTGTATTCTGAATAAAATATTGAAATTCGAAACTTCTACATCATTGCATTCTATTTTTATTCACAATTTGTACAGAGTCCCAACTTCTTTGGAATTTTGTAAAGTGGTAAATCTTAAAATGTTGTTATATTGTTGTTTAAGGTAAACATCTGGCAACCACGGATTTTTTAAATCTGTTTACCATACATTCATTTTCAATTTAATTGAATATCTTTCTCTGAATAAAAAATAAATAAATAAATAAATAAATAAACACCTGACAAATTCAGCTTTTCCATAAATAATTTTATTCGAATCATCTTTGACAGCCAATAATGACAAGATCACAGTTTGTCTACATTGCTAATACCTGGGTGCTAATGTACAAAAATAAAAACTAAAGAAAGAAAATATTGGGTGCTCACCCTCTAATACTGAAATACTTTTCTATGAAATTGTAGTTGAAAAAATCTTTCA